>NW_016820792.1:576159-636407 GCF_001698545.2 Rhinopithecus bieti | reverse complement strand
TTTTTTGAGATGGAGTCTCGCTCTGTCACCCAGGCTGGAGTGCAGTGGCATGATCTTGGCTCACTGCAAGCTCTGCCTCCTGGGTTCATGCCATTTTCCCACCTCAGCCTCCCGAGTAGCTGGGACTACAGGCACCCGCCACCATGCCTGGCTAATTTTTTGTATTTTTAGTAAAGACAGTGTTTCACCATTCACGGGATGGTCTTGATCTCCTGACCTTGTGATCCGCCTGCCTCAGCCCCCCAGAATGCTGGGATTACAGGCGTGAGCCACCGCGCCTGGCCCTGATTTTTTTTTTAACCTGGGACAGTAGGCAGATATTGGTTTGTGATACAAAGAGACAAGGAGAGACAAGTCTTACTGAATTATTCCCATAAGTCATTATTATTAATCAAAGCAGAGCTATTTCGTACAAATACAAGACAAGAATTTCCCCCTAAACTCCCATTAGTTCTGCAATAACTCTCCCCTGTGGCCCAAACTTCATAAAAATAATACTTGTTCAGTTTTTTTTTAAATCACCACATGCTCAAGGGCTCCCCTTTTACTCAACTTTTTCCCCACTTTCCCCCCTGTAGAGGAACAGACCTCTAACTTTAAAGTGCTGAGGGAAGGAGAGAAATATGTGAAAAGAACAGGCTTTGAAAATGTTGAGTAAGACCGGTCATGGTGGCTTACACCTGTAATCCCTGCACTTTGGGAGGCTGAGGCGGGTGGATCACCTTAGGCTGGGAGTTCAAGACCAGCCTGACCAACATGAGGATCCCCGTCTCTACTAAAAATACAAAATTAGCCAGGCATGATGGCGCATGCCTGTGATCCCAGCTACTAGGGAGGCTGAGGCAAGAGAATTGGTTGAACCCGGGCAGCAGAGGTTGCAGTGAGCCAAGACTGTACCATTGCACTCCAGCTTTGGCAACAAGATTGAGACTCCGTCTAAAAAAGAAAAGGAAAAAAAAGAAAGGAAGAAAGGAAGAAAGGAAGGAAGGAAGGAAGGAAGGAAGGAAGGAAGGAAGGAAGGAAGGAAAAGAAAGAAAGAAAGAAAGAAAGAAAGAAAGAAAGAAAGAAAGAAAGAAAGAAAGAAAGAAAGAAAGAAAGAGAAAATGCTGAGTAAATAAAAGATAAGGTGGTATAGTAGTCAGTGTTGATGTTCTGCTCATGCAACATTGGCCAGCGCCATTCTAGTGCATACTCATGTCCTCCTACTTCAGGTACCTCCAACTCTCCACGTGTGGGCTTTCTCTTGGCTTTGTATGGGGAGGGTCAGAAGCACTGGGCAATTCATGCCTCTGGAAACAGCTTGAAATCAATGATGGGTGGGGATTGGTGGATGAATACCCTAGCTTTCTCATTTCTTGCTGGGAATAACTGGAAAGGTTTTGTACTCTCTATCAGAGTCCTCATTGGAGTTGAACCCCAGTGGTCCTAGTAGTAATTTACTTGATAATACATCCTTTATTGGTTTCCTTCCTTTCCCCTTTTTATTGTCCTATTCCCTTATCAGAGCTTTCTGAGTTTTTTTTTTTTTAATTGAAAATTACTTACACTGATATTCTTATCTTAGGATCTGTTTCTGGGGGCAGTCATCCTGAGATAGGTGGCTATGGAAGGCATTTGAAAGGGGAGTAAGAACATCAGAAACAAACTTTCCCTACTTTGTTGTGACTTGGTTCAGATCTTCCCCTTCTCCTATATTCTTTTCCTGTGGTAAGGCTTTGCAAGAACAGCATTGTTCTAGCTAAGCTAGTTAAAATAAAAAGACAAAATAGCCATATGATGAGCATCTAATGGATGGGATATCACATTTAAAAGACAAAGACTTAGGGGGAAGTTCATGCTTTGTATGCTACTCTGAGAACAAAAATCTATTTCTGATCGATTTCTTCCTTAACATTCTACTCACCCCCCAAACCCTCACTTCATAAATCCAGACAACTATACCTCAGGTTTCAGACAATTTGCCTTTGACCTGGGTTGTCTTCAAGATGTCCTTGACAAGAGATGAATTCTTAAAGATTTTCTTCAGTGTTCTATATTTATATTTAATGTTCTGATCGAGTGTCAAACATTCTTCTACAGCACTGAAGATAGTAAATAGTCAGAAAACAAACAGTGAAGGGACTTCCCATGACAGTTAATGGTCAATACTTGTTGAGACCCCAGAGAAAGTAAAAAATGATTCCTAATGATTGCTGGAAGTTGTGGCACTAATGGAATATATTTATATGCATAATTAAAAATGATATCCTTTTGAACTTCACTGATTTTTGGATGTGTGATGGTTTAGAGATACATTAGGCTTAAGTTTACCTTCCTTACATCTTCTAAAAAAGTAGGGGAAGTGTGTAACTATATTTCAGAGTGCACTATTAATTCTGCCGCCAGGTGGAATCTGAAAGTGGCGCCATAATCATCATTTTCCACCTTGAAATTGAGGATATCCACAGGTGTCCTTTGAGTCTTCCTCTCTCTACCAGCCCCACAATCACTACCTTGTATCTTCATATATGTTTCTATCTCCTGCTTTGGATAGCGGGCTCCTCTAAGGACATAGCTATATCTTAGCCATCTTTAGATTCCGGGCAACAATGAACACGTGCTGAATGCTCAGTAAATGGTTGTTGAGTTGAATTTTTAAGAATTTCATGCATCCATTAAATGGAAATAATTGACTCGCTAATTAAAATTGACCTTCACCTTTTATGAAAGGAATTGATCATAGACCTTGACTTTTCCAAACTTTAGTTATTAGTTTGTGCAGTAAAAAACAAAAACAAAACAACCCCCCCAAAAAAAAAAACCCAAAAAACAAAACAAACAAAAAAATGCTCTTCAGTTCTTAGTAATTATCCTGTAATGTGGACTTGTCACTATTTTATATTGTCTCCCCATATTGCTTTTCATGTTTAATGATATTTGCTGTATTTCCGAAGGAAAAAAGGGGTTTGGAAGGCCAAAAGGAATTAAAATGTAGAATAAAATGGTATTGAAAGTTTCAGAAAAGGAAGAAGAAAATTTCAAAGGCAAGATAATGTATTCTTGTGAAAATTTGCGTGAACTCAGTCTTATTTAGCCAAAATCAATTTAGCACTTCCTGTTAGCCAAGAACCGTGACAAGTAATCTGAGGGATGTAAAGGTTAATGATAGTTCTCAAAAAGCAACCAAAAACTAAAGTGATCATATTTGCTTAGCACAAGGATTGATGGAAGTAAGTGGGGCTGACTTAGAAAACCCGTATTTTAAAATTACATATACATATTAGATTTGGAAAACACAGTATACATGTATTGATGTGATATAAAATGAAATGGGGAAAAGAAACTGAGGAAGAGCCCAGAAATGGGAGGTGGGACTGGGTAGGAATTTTATTTATTTTTATTTTTTATTTTTTTGGGATGGAGTCTCGCTCTGTCACCCAGGCTGGAGTGCAGTGGTGTGGTGCGATCTTGGCTCACTGCAACCTCCGCCTCCCAGGTTCAATCGATTCTCCTGCCTCAGCGTTCTGAGTAGCTGGGATTACAGGTGCCTGCCACCACGCCTGGCTAATTTTTATATTTTAGTAGAGCCAAGGTTTCACCATGTTGGCCAGGCTGGTCTCAAACTCCTGACCTCAAGTGATCCATGCAACTTGGCCTCCCAGAGTGCTGGGATTATAGGCGTGAGCCACCACTCTCAGCTGGAATTTTACTTTTTAATAAATAATTTGACTTACTATCCCATACAGATATCGTTTGTAAGTTTTTCTGAGTGTATGCATTATTTTATAATAAAATGATTTTAAATTAAAATAAATAATTCTCAGTCCTCAGAGAACTTAATGTACCCTCTTGGAGCATTACTGCATGTTACCTACTGTGGAGGATCATGTGCAGAGATGGTGGCCACTCCTTTCCCCTCTTCCTGTGAGTGCACATCGCTCCCCCCACCAAGACTGGAGCCCAATTGCCCTACCCTTGTGGCAATCCATATGATACCGTGCCAGCTCCGAACCCAGCATTTACAAAGCCTGGCAGCTTTTGCTTTAGCTCAACGGAAACCAAAAGCCATGCAACGCATGTAACTAATCCTGCTGTGGGAAGACCACTTGCTGAGGGAAAGCCCAAGCTAGTCACATGGACCAACCAAATGGAAAATGCATTTGTTTCCTGTGACTTCTGTAACAAATTATCACACACTTCGTGACTTCAAAATGACAGAAATTTATTCTGTCCTGGTTCTGGAGGTCAGAAGTCTGAAATCAAGATGTTAGTAGGCCAGTCTCCCTCTGCATCCTCCTCAGCAGAGAAACTGTTTCTTACCTCTTCCAGCTGCTGCCAGCATTCCTTGACTTGTAGTCACATCACTCCAGTCTCTGCCTGTGTCTTCACAACTCCTTCTCCTCTGTCCCTGTGTCTGTGTGAAAACCCTTTCTGATCTTCTCTTACAGGGGTCCATGTGATTGCATTACAGACCCACCGGAATAATTCAGGATAAGCTCCTTTCTCAGGATCCTTAATTACATTTTTTGCCATATAAGGTTGTAGCAACAAATTCTGAGGATTAGAAAGTAAATACATTTTGGACAGAACCATTTTTAAATTTTTTTCAGTCTACCGCAAAAGAGCACAGAGATATCAACTGGTGGGTAAAATCGTCCTGAGGTTTTTCAATTCAGCTAAACTTTTAGCTGAATGCAGCCAACCAGGCAATCCTAGCTGCTAGAGGCAGGTACGTGAACCCGCCAGCTGCACCCCATTAACACATAATATCAGGAGAAAGCATAACTCATTATTTTCAGTCACTCATAAATTTTGTGGTAGTTTGTTATGCAGGAATAGAGAAATGAGAAATATAATCATAAGACATATTAGAGAAAACTAATTTTCCCTCTTTGGCAGTGTATTTCAACTCTTATTCCTGTTTTTTAAATTTTTCTCTCACATTTAGGTTTAATAGTAAAGTTGAAGAATAAAGATTTCTTTTTCTCCTGTTTTTGTTTGTTTGTTCCCACATCTGTCTACTCTGCTAGCTCCTTCTTTCCCTCTTTGGCCAGAAAGTTGCCAAAGAATTCCAAGAATCTTATTTCAGCCCACTGTTCCACTTGTAAGTTTCTCAGGTTCTGTTTAAACAACATCGACCATAGCGTGAATCATTCTGGGCTGAATAAGACTGGCCTTGTTTTGACCATTTTTAAGGTTGGGTTATGGATACATGGGAGTTTTGTATTATTGTCTCCACTTCTGTGTATGCTTAAACTTTTTTTTATAATAACAAAGAGAGAAAGAAAGAATAACATGACCCTGTTTAAAAAAAGAAAAGGACCTCCGTCTCTACTAAAAATACAAAAATTAATCCTGTGCGGTGGCTCACGCCTGTAATCCCAGCACTTTGGGAGGCCAAGGGGGCAGATCACGAGGTCAGGAGATCGAGACCATCCTGGCTAACATGATGAAACCCTGTCTCTACTAAAAATACAAAAAAATTAGCCAGACGTGGTGGCGGACGCCTGTAGTCCCAGCTACTCTGGAGGCTGAGGCAGGAGAATGGCATGAATCCGGGAGGCGGAGCTTGCAGTGAGCCAAGATAGCACCACTGC
This sequence comes from Rhinopithecus bieti, assembly GCF_001698545.2. Lineage (NCBI taxonomy): Eukaryota > Metazoa > Chordata > Mammalia > Primates > Cercopithecidae > Rhinopithecus > Rhinopithecus bieti. The sequence continues at coordinate 630,831 of NW_016820792.1, read as the reverse complement.
GCTCCAGCTTGGGTGACAAAGCGAGACTCTGTCTTAAAAAAAAAAAATTAGCCATGGTGGCAGACGCCTGTAATCCCAGCTACTCGGGAGGCTGAGGCAGGAGAATCACTTGAACCCCGGAGGCGGAGGTTGCAGTGAGCTGAGATGGTGCCACTGCACTCCAGCCTGGGTGACAGAGTGACACTCTGTCCCCCACCTGAAAGAAAGAAAGAAAGAAAGAAAGAAAGAAAGAAGGAAGGAAGGAAGGAAGGAAGGAAGGAAGGAAGGAAGGAAAGAAGGAAAGAAGGAAAGAAGGAAAGAAGGAAAGAAGGAAAGAAGGAAAGAAGGAAAGAAGGAAAGAAGGAAAGAAGGAAGGAAGGAAGGAAGGAAGGAAGGAAGGAAGGAAGGAAGGAAGGAAGGAAGGAAAGAAGGAAGGAAGGAAGGAAGGAAAGAAGGAAAGAAAGAAAGAAGAAAGGAAGGAAGGAAAGAAGGAAAGAGACAAAGGAAAGGAAAAGTAACCATTCTGGGTTGAATTAGAATTCTCAGTCAGACGCCTTCTGGCTGTGTGGTCTCTTTTCTAAGCCTCCATGAAACTGGGACAATAATATACAATTCACAGGAGGCTGGCAGAGGTTGAATGCATGTAGGCAATGCTTAGCACATAGTAGGGTCTTAGTAAATATTAATTCTCACTACTCCTCTACCTATGCCTTGTGTTAGTAGGAACAGAGTAGCCTTCCTATCATGCCAGGAAACAGTATGAATAGAAGGAAGGAGAACTGGCTGGAAAGAGAGGAGACCCAGAGGTCTGCTTCTGAAAATCTCACACCAGAGAACAAAGTAGAGAGGAGACCCAGAGGTCTGTTTCTGAAAATCTCACACCAGAGAACAAAGTGAAGACGCATCTATGTATAGAACCCGGAAATGTTGGTCTGGCGCGCTCCTAGACCCTACTTAGATTTTGTGCATCTTCCCTAACACTTCTGCCCAGGATCATGCTTTTCTTCAGCTGCAAATACTTAATATTCTCCTCACCACCCCCTCCTACATCTCTCCTTCTTGAATTTGTTTCTTGTCTATTCCCAGCCACCCCGGATGTGGATGTGTGAGAAGCCAGCCCGCTTCACGGATGAGCGTAGGTGTCTGCCTTCCAGAGACCGGGGCTGCAGGCCGAAACGCCCGAACTACTGCCAGAAGACATAATCCTGTTTGTGAATGACGGCTTCTGCATCACTTAGCTTTGTTGGGGGTGAAGGGAGATCCTAGTAGAAGATCTGTTGATTTTCTCAGAGTATAGTTGACGACAAAGGCTTGTGAATTCCCAAACTCTTGCCTTTCAACGTGAGGAACCTTCTGCAGTATCTCCAGTAAGACATTGCCCAGGAGAGTTATGCACAAGTGGGCAGTCTCTTATTCTGACCAGAAATGAGGTACATAACCATACATTCATAGATATTGCTCAGGAACCCAGGCAAAAATTATAATCCCCCTTGTCATGTTAGACACTGCAAAAGCTGGGTTAGAGTTCCGAATCTGTCCTTTTGAAGTTGTGTGACCCCACTCAGAGTATTTGATTTTTGAACCTTGATTTCCTTAGTGGCAGAATGGAGATAATACCTACCTCACAGCACTATTGTGAGTGTTAAATGAAAAAAATGTATGGAAATTTGCCGCCAGTAACAAAAGAACGTGGGGACAAGTGACTATTGCAAAGTTATAGTATGTGCAGTGCCTGGAAAGTATGGAAAGTACCTGGCACAAGGTTGGTACTCTGCAAACATTTGTAAGATGAAATGACGTGTGGGTGATACTCTGTAAATACTGTCCCCCAACTCACATGACCAGAAAACAGAGAGCAGGCAGGAGAGGGAAAGGGGAAAATCCATTTCTGCCAATATTCATTCAGGCCCTGGAGACACACACACAAAAGTTTATAGGAATTAAGCAGGTCAAGTAAGTGAGACTCAAATTATTTGACACATCTCACATGGAGAGGTGGTGTCTATATCCCTTCCACTTGCAACTGGGTGGCTCATAAACGCTTCAGCCAACAGAGTTTAACTTTTGACGCTAGATTATAAAAGACGACTCAGCTCTTTCTAGTTTTCTCAGGATGCCGTTATGGAGGAAGCCAGCCACCATGTAAGAAGTCTCTCCGAGATGAAGACCCTCTCAGCTGTCATGCTACAGAGGCCACAAATACATGCTCCAATATACAGCCCCAGCTAATCCCCCAGCCAACATCAGCCACCTCCACCACAGCTGTGCAGGTGTGGGCTCCCCAGCCCAAATCAAAGGTCAGATGATCGCCGGCCAGCCAATATCTGATTGTAACTACAAAATCATGAGCAAAGTAAGAGAGCTGTTTTAAACTGTTGATTTTTGGAGTGATTTGTTATGTAGCAATAGATGCCACCAGAGCAGCCAGGTCCCTGGGACCTTGTGGAATCAGAGAGTGTGCTTTATCTAAAGTGGGCAGCCCCTCCTCAGACAAGTGTTGCTTTGGAGGTATGCAGGTCTTGGTTGGCCAGATGTACGACTAAAATTGCCAGTTCCAGAATTTTGTGAAATCTCCAAATTTTTTAGATATCGGTTACTAATTAAAAGCTTTTGAAAACCAGTATGCATCACAGCAGAGCTGCCAGTAAGGTCTGTGAGCTGCCAATTTGCCACATCTGTTGTCCATAGAAGAGAGGGAGGGCCTGCTTACTCCTACCCTATCCGACCTATCCAATGCCTTCCTGCAAACTGGGGCTATCAGCCCTAACTGGCCTCCAGCCCTGCAGGAACGCTTCCTGTATAACGTATTAGCATCTGAAAACCAGCATTAAGCAAGCATTTCTACAATCCCACATCCAAGCCAAGCAAACTGCTTCTTATTTTACTAGTGGCTGGAGCTTTGACCCATTTAAGCCTGACAGCAAAATAGTTATTAGGGGGGTGTTGTTCCTGGTGTTTTGATTGGGAGGAAATGAAAGGAGTTGAAGGGAGCAGGATGGGAGGAGGAGTGATACAGGGGAACTTCGTGGAGGACAAAAGTTCACCAGTTTTCCCTTGAAGTCAGTTTAAGAGCAACAGAATGACATCAACACATATTTCAGTGAGTTAAAAAAAATTTTTTTAAACAGTACCTCATTATTTTCAGCTTTCGTTGAGAATGTTTTGCTCTCGGCCTTAATGAATTCACCTTTAAAACTGTAGAGGAAAAAGTTGCATATCATTCTGTATCATTTTCTTGTGTACTTTCTTCAGTGTGTGAATGAGGCAGAAAACAGAGCTGCTGATCCCACCACTGAAGACCAAGCAGCCACTGCAGCTTCTGAGTGTGGGATGCAGAAGGACAGAGTGTTACAGTGGGTAGCTAGTCAGGCATGAGCAGGGCAGGAGAGGGCTCCTCCAACCCCACCAGGGATGTCGGGCAACCATCGGGTGACGGTCAGGCAGTTGTCACACTATCTCTTTAAAATAAAAATCGATTGCAGCCCACGCCAAGGGTAGGCAGTCTCCAGTAGTTACAAACACCTGAAACTGGTGATCAGCAGCTTCTCCATAAGATCTCAGAAGCTGGGCCAATGGGCTCAAGCATGAGCATTAGGGGGCAAAATGGCAGAGTTTTACTGGTATATGACTTGCAGGGACATTTGAGTGGTAAGAGAAGAACGCCTCAAGTGAGCATGCGCACAACTCCAGTAAACACACTGCGCACGCTCACCTCCCAAGTGCTGGCAGGACATTGAACATGCGGACAGGCCACGCTAAGGGAAGAATCAGAGGAGAAGGGATGCAAGACCATGGAAGTATGCTGACATATAAAACTCTAAGTCAAAGATCAAACGGGCCACTTGTCTTTCAAGTCATTTGCTTGGGCATCTTCCAAGTATACTTTCCTGCTCTAAAGCTTTTGAATAAGCTTTCACTCCTGCTCTAAAACTTGCCTCTCACTCTGCCTTATGCCTCCTCGGTCAGATTCTTTCTTCTGAGGAGGCAAGAACTGAGGTTGCTCCAAACCCATAAGGATTTGCCACCAGTAACAAAAGAACGAGGGGACAGGTGACTACTGCAAAGTTAAAGTATATGCAGTCATAGAGGGAGAAGGGGACAACTTTGTAAAGAATGACAGAAGTGTCCTTGACCACAGCCAGGCATTAGGAGTGTCTGTGAACACAGTCTTTTTGCTACATCAACAGAATGAATAAATATGTGAATATTCACTGAGGTATTCCTCAAAAAAGTTTTCTGCAAAGTGTGTTTAAAGATTGTTAATGTTTTCATCTTTTATATTGAAATTATTTTTGAAATGATACAAAGGGAAAATGATGAAATGTCTCCTCCTAACCCAGTACCCTCATGCTACCTTATTCCCGCATGTCACCAATATAATCCAATTCTTGTGCATTTTCTAGAGATATGTATGCATGTACAAAATATATGAATTCTTGTTTTCTTACTCAAGTGGAGGCATGCTATACAGAATGCCCTGTGCTTATCTATTTTCATGTGACTATATAACCCAAAGAGTGTTCCAGATTTCCATAGCTACTCATGTGTGAGCCCTCATTCTTTCCTAAAGCTATGTAGTATTTTGTTTTATTGGTACATCATAATTTATTTAACTAGTCTCCAATTGATGGACAAGTTTATTGCCTCCATAGTAATTTTTTTTTGAAATAATTTTGAGTACATTCTGTGATATGTGTCTGAGTGAAATTTGATCTGGGCCTTGGGAGTGATTAAGCAGCATTTGAAGTAGTCTGATCAACAATCAACACTTTAAGGATGATTACTTAGACTTCAAGTATCCTCATTGAAATCTACATCAGAAGCTTTGTTAATTAGCATAAGGATGAAATGAGTAGAGGTCAAAACAGGTGGTTGGTTAAGAAGATTATATATACCTCATAGTCTTTGAATGAACAGAGTAAAGAAATCTCTTGAGTAAGCCATCCATTGCCAACAGTATAACTCTCCAGGTACCGAGGTGGCCCCCACAGTCTGTGTCCTTCACCCCGCAGAGCACCTTGTTGCCTAACCTAATCGGTATGCTGGCCAGGCCTTCTCTCTGAATATCTTGGCTTCTGTTGTTCAAAGTACCTACAGCAGAAAACAAACATCACCAGCTATAGAACATATCATGTGTCTGCATTTTGACTTGCTTACTAGGAAATGTTTGTATGCTTGGCAAAATTTGGTCTGATAGTTGCTTTCACAGCACCTGGAATTTGGTCTGGAGTTGCAACATAGCCCTTGAAAGAGAAATTCTAAGGTAGAGGACATGTAAGCCCCATCCACCTCTAATAACCAGAGACGATAAACAGTTATCTAAAAAAACTAATATTTCCTGAAGACCCAAATTGCCTTAGGATAATTTGAAACAGGGACATTTAGATTGTTTCTAATCTTATACTATTATAAGTAATGCTGTAATGAATAACCATGTACATAAATTACTGTGCATGTGTGAATAATTTAAATTGATGATATTAATTTGTGAAGCCTTCCTTTTGTTGGACAAAGGGAGTCTCAAATTGAGTCATCACATATGCTCTCTTATGTATGCCATTGTTAATGTTGAAGAAAAAGAAGAGAAATTTGAAGAAAAAAGAACGATTTTATCTTTTTAACTGATCCCAATTGTATTATTTGTGCTTATTTTACACAGTCCTCAAACTTGTTTTGCGGCCATTCTAGGGGAAAATTCATCTGAGAAAAGGCTATGTTGGATGCCTTCACTTTATAAGTCCTTTTACTTTTTCAGACCAATTAACTCCTCTGAAAAACAAAATAAAACAAACAAAATACCCTGTCTTAGTCTGCTCTGACTGCTATAACAAAACACCATAAACTGGCTGGCTTATGAACACAGATATTAATTTCTCACAGTTCTGGAGGCTGGGAAGGGGAAAACATATAAACTATAGTAGCATCTTGATATACAATATAAGCATAATCTTAAATGTTCAACTGACTGACTGACTATCTGACTGAAGGGCTGACTGATTGGTTGACTGACTGGCTGACTGTCTGTCTGTCTGACTATCTTACTGACTGACTGACTGTCTTACTGACTGGTTGACTGACTGGCTGACTGACTGACTGACTGTCTTACTGACTGGCTGATGGACTATCTGACTGACTGGCTGACTGACTATCTGGCTGACTGACTGACTATTTGAGTGACTGACTGACTGATTAACTGACTGGCTGACTGGCTGGCTGACTGACTCACTGACTGTCTGACTGGCTGACTATCTGTATAACTGACTGACTCTCTGACTGGCTGGCTGGCTGGCTGGCTGACTGAGTGACTATCTGACTGACCAATTGACTGACTGACTGACTGACAAGTGACTAACTATCTGACTGACTGACTGACTATCTTACTGACTGTCTGACTGACTGACTGACTGGCTGACCAAATGACTCACTGGCTGACTGACTGGCTGATGGACTGGCTGATGGGCCTGGATCACCCTGGAAGAAATATATTAAAGTGGGAGTTGTGGCATCTGATGCAGGTTGGACTCTGCCTTTCAGCACCCAAGTTATCAAAAGAAGCTTTTTTTTTTTTTCAATAAGAAGCCAACCATCCCCATGAAAAATAAATAACACCAAAGGAAAAGCAACTTATGAATTATTGATAACAGATTTATGGTATTTACAGAGGCCTGATTAAACAAAAACTAAAAGAAAACAAAAGATTTAAAAAAACTTGAAAACTTCCCCAAACCAAATCTCTGAGTTTAGGCAGCTTCTGTTGCACCCTCTCAGCTGCAAACAGGACCTACCTGAGGTGAACCTGTGACATAAACTAACTTTTTTCCTGTAAATTTTCCATCTGGTGGTGACCCTTTCTCTTCTTTCAGGTATCTGGGACCTTGCCCTCTTCACCTCTTTCTTCTACCAAAACAGAGAGAGAGATCTGATAACCAGTCATTGACATTTGTGGACAGATGTTGACTGATTGTATTTTGACTGGAACTCAAATTCATCAGCACCCTGTCTGAAACAGACTTGTGAAGTTTAAGCCTTTTAGCTATAATTATGGGATGAAAGGTGTTTCATTCTATTAAAAGAATTTCAGGCATCAGCAGATGGGAAGGTAGAGGTGAAGGTCCACTCAGCCACCTCTGAATGTGATCCTGACTTTTTTGTGGGGGGTATTTTTTCCTACAATAAATCCATAGCTCCAGTGTGGAGAATAATGCAGGGGCTGGCAGAGATAAAGCCAGCCCAAGGATTATTTAGATTAGAATAGGCAGTGACTTCTAGAACCTTCTAGATCTTGCTCCCACCTTCCCTGCTTCACCATAGTCAAATCTTGTTCCTCACTACCTCAATGAAATCCCTGACTTGAACTCATTCATTTCAAGTTTTCATGACACATAATTTACCCATTCTGAGGGTATTCTGGTAGTGTAGTGTAGTGATTACTTAATACTTTTTTCCTGTCTTAAGCTCCTGCTTCTGTCATACTGAAAGCACATTTGGCCATTATCTCTACCTCAGGTGAAGTAAAAACAACAGAAAATATGTCATTAATACATAGCTCATTATTTAGAGTTTAAAGGCATGGTTACCAAGAAAGCTTGGGAATGAAGAATCTGGGTTTTCAGTGTCCCTTTGGGATATATATGTTTGAAAGAAGTGTTTTCTTTTGAGTCCTAATATCCAAAGTGAGTGTTATCCCTGTCTCACCAATGAGGAAATTCATACTTGGCTGTCTAGTCATTTGCCTAAGAACACCTAGCTGGTAAGTTGTGGAGTGAAGATTTGAGCTCAGTTATGCCTCGCTTCCAAGTCAGCTCTTCCCACAATGGCACAACAGTAAAAAATGGTTTTATTCCCCCGGGCTTCTGTATCTTTAGCTGTACCAAGAAAGAGATAATCATTATTTCTAACACTGGGCTGAAATCTGCAGGACTTATTTAAAGGTAGCCAATTAGTATCACTATTTTTAATATCTGATTGTTGTCTTCCAAATTTTTCGGTCCAAAATTTTCTGAGAGAAGGAGTTTCATTAATTTCCTGATTCTAATGGTCCTGATTCTTGCCAGAAGCTGGCAAAAATAAATGCAAAGCAGACAGAGTAGGCTGCATTACTTTTAAAGTAATAATTATTAATGTAAAAACAAATGAGAGAGAGTCTTTTATGAGACAAAAAGCATGAACTCTTGTTTCTGTCTCAGTGGACATATGTCTTAGTGAGTAGGTTAAAAGTTTACCCAAATACATTTTGGTTATCTGTACAATTTCAAACCCAAAATCGATAAGTCTTATCAGAACATTTTTATGACTTCAGGGAGGTTATCACCATCTTAATATAGTGATGAAGACAAAAGCCAGACCTCAGGAGAGGTCAGAACTGAGTAATCAAATTAACATCTGTTAGGACTGACTTAGTCCAGTCTTCAAGGTCAACATATTCACAAATGTCAAAGTGTCTGAACGAAGAGATGGTAATCATTGACCCTGAAACCTTCTGGGGCTTGGCAGGAAGCTGTGGGGGAGATAAATAGCTTTTTGTTGAGATAGCAAATGCATGTTTGGATATGTACTTCCTTATTTCTCTCTTTTGAAATAAGAGGAAATGCCAAAGCCAAGGCTCCATTTACCACGGTCCTACTGGATGGCGATAAACAGATCCTTGAGGTCCTGCTTTCCCACAACCATCTTCTCCAGAATTATAATTCAGAGCTCTTGACAGATATGATTTGCCTGTTTGTTCTTTTACTTATTAACCCTGAAGAGAAATGGGAAGGGTGGGCGTTCTGAAAAAGAAAAGGGGAGAGAGGCATGGCTACTCAATGGAGGGATACAGGTCCAATATTGCACGGAAAAGCTTTACATTTCATACAGTTTTGCTATACCATCGTTAAACTGTTAATCTCTTAACAAGGTCTATAAACTGAAAGCTATTTCCACTGTAGATTAGAAATTGAATTTCTACTTGTAATAGAAATCTAGACTTGGATTTTTATTTTTTTAAACCCAAAACCTTAGTAGAACTGACAAGGGTACTCTTTACAGTCTACAATTTGGGGGCCTAAATGAATATTGAGGTAGTGTAAATTCCTGAGGATGGAAGCTTTTTTTTTTTTTTTTTTTTTTTTTTTTCCCAGAATGTATTGCTAATGCCCAGAGAAGTGGAGAGGTAGGTCATCTCTGTTGCCAGCTTAAAGTCTCCTGGTGCATTTTCTCTCAAAAAGTGAAGCAAACCCGTTCACTGGAATGTGGTGAACATAGTGATGGTAAGCGTATTGTGATAATGGAGATAAACTGGGCTGGAGGTTTGAGTTCTCGTGTTAAATCTTTTAAAGAAGCTCTGATTTATTGGGGGTGAAAATTAGGGCCTATGAAACTTTTTTTTTTTAATGGAAGAATCAACAAGTACCTTGCTCATTTGCGAAATATTGATGCCAATCATGGCTGACTGGCAACTTGTTTTTGTGCCCATTGAGATTGACGTGACTTTTAACTGGGATATATGGGCAAAGATCATGTGGTGATGGCCACTTCTCTATACTGGTCACAAAACAATGACAATTATGGAATATAGTTAAACAGGACATTATAGCTCAGCTACATGGATGATAGGAGAAGAGTTTTGCTGCTGCCTACAGTTTAAAAGGACCTATAGAAAAGCACACAAAATAATTGTAATCAGCAAATAGTAATTGGCTATGTCCATGAGGCTTGGCCATAGTCTATCTGGTTTACCTGGGTATGTAGCATGCAGTAGTGAAAAAAGCACTAGGACTGGGATGAGAAACCTGAATTTAAGTGCTAACTCTGTCACTTATTAGCTGGATTTAACCTTGAGGAACTTGCTTGACTTGTCTGACTCCTGGTTATTTATCTCCTTAACAACACTGTCAGGGCTCCTATAGGATTTTTCTGAAGGAAAATCTTGCCCTTCACAATAAGACCCTTAAAGAAAAGATGCATCGCTCAGATTTCATCCTATAAATTATCCATAAGGTAGATTTCTTACTATGCTTTTCAATCCTAAATTGGCTTCTGCTGCTATTGGGACATTTCCAAGCAAATTCCCCCTGCCAAACAGCCAGTATGTTTATGGGAATAAATAGCTAAATTCTCATGCTCTCACTGTTCAAGGAGAAAAAGCACACCTTCCAAGCTATATGTGGAGCAAAACCTCCAGTGGCCTCTCTTATCTTATCCTGATGTTAAACATTCCTGGTCCTACATAAATCCCTTAAAGGCCTCCTCCTGCCAACACGTATCATCACAGCCTCCAACAATATCGAGGGTAATAATAATGGTGTTAATAATAACAAGTGATAAGTGTGACATGGCTTTTGACACTCCAGCAACCTCAGATTCTTGATTTTATATGGAGATGCTGGATTCCCTTAACCCCATTTTTAAAGATTGTATGCAAGGTATGAGCTGCTGGATTAATGAGATGGATGTCTGTTTCACGATGGGGTTAGGAAGTCGCCTAAATTTTGATAAAAGTGAGCAATGTTGTTAGCAAACGTGCTTATAAGAAAAGTCTCAGCCGGGCACGGTGGCTCACACCTGTTAACCCCAGCACTTTGAGAAGCCGAGGTGGGTGGATCACTTGAGCTCTGGAGTTCGAGGCCAGCCTGGGCAACATGGTGGAACCCCATCTTAAAAAAAAATATATATATATATAATATATATATGTATATATATTATATATTTTTACAATATACATATATTGTAAAAAATTAGCCAGGCACAGTATATGCCCAAGGTCCTAGCTACTCTGGTGGTGGAGGTGGGAGGATTGCATTGAGCCCAGGAAATCTAGGCTGCAGTGAGCTGTGATTGTATCACTGCCCTCCAGCTGGGGTGACAGAGCAAAACCCTGTCTCCAAAAAAAAAAAGAAAGAAAGGAAAGAAAGAAAGAAAGGAAGGAAAGAAAGAGAAAGAAAGAATTTTGTAAACTTTCACTTCCAGAAAAATATGATGATTCTTGGTGTAGATGTCTTTTGTTTAGAAATCTATGACTTTTTTCTTAAATTGTCAATTAAAAAGAAATGGCATAAAAATCATATTAAACTCAGGAAATGGTCGTATTTGGCTATATTTTCCTTTCTACTTTTCCCATCATGCATTACCATATCAGTAGGCATTAAAAGACAGTGACCACATTCTTGCAGATTTCCTCTTAGAACAGCAGCTGCACTGTGTGAACTAGCAGAGTAAAGAAGGGACTAATGCATTGAACTTCAGCCGTATGCCAAGTTCTGTGGTGTCAGACTTGATTTCCTCATCTGTAAAATGTATCAGGATAATAATAATGCATGCATTTTTGAGTCATTGGGAGTATTGATGAGGAAAATATAGATGAGTCTAGTAAGGCAAGATTGTCTTTGGGGCAGGTTCTCACTTCTTGAACCATCTCGGTATTCTGAGTAGTGTCCCTGAAGTCCTTGGGTCAAAGTTTTCTATTAAGGAAGAACTACATTATCGTGCTTACTAACTGGTAGATGACTCATAACTTCTGAAAGTGAATTATCCTAAGAAGATGTATGTTTGGTTGAGATGGAAGCTTAAGAAACGATCCTTAAAGATGATGGATCCAGAAGTGAGACACCGGCAGGGGCAGATTCTTTTGGGGTGTGGGTGACAATGGAGAGGGTGGGCAGAGCCAACTTCCGACAGCACACCACGATCTTCCCCATCCCTGGCGTATGGCAGTGGCTGAGAGGTGTTGTGTGTTTCTAGCTCCGTCATGGAGCCAGCTGGGATATGCATGTTCCCTTGAAGATGCTTCATGGCTTGTCCATGAGAGGGCACTGGTGCTCCAGCTTGCCCTTGCCAGAATCTGAAGATAGATCAGGAGTGCTTGGCCACTTGTACCACAGATGCGGCTGTGTGCAATGGAAATTACACAGAGGGAACCTCAGGGGCTCTGTCCTTCTGCCCATTAGTAGATCTGTGGTCTTCAGACTCTGGCTGCCAACTGATAAACTTACTGCCCATATGTGGAAGAGCAAGTGCTGGGTGTAATGGGTTTTTATACAATTAGTGCAACAAGTCTGTAATTCAGTATGATACTTGAAAGAGGCACCAGGACCCCCCATCCAGCCCCCTGCAGAAGCCCTCCAAAGGAAGGAAAAGGGACTCTCGGGTGGCTGGTAAGATGGCCAAATAAGAACAGCTCCAGTCTGCAGTTCCCAGCAAGATCAACACAGAAGGTGAGTGATTTCTACATTTCCAACTGAGGTACCTGGCTCATCTCACTGGGACTGGCTAGACAGTGGGTGCAGCCCACACAGGGCGAGCAGAAGCAGGGTGGGGTGTCGCCTCATCCAGGAAGTGCAAGGAGTCGGGGAACCCCTTCCCCAGTCAAGGGAAGCCATAAGGGACTGTGGCATGAGGAACAGTGCATTCCGGCACAGATATGACACTTTTCCCAAGGTCTTCGCAAACCACAGGCCAGCAGATTCCTCAGGTGCCTACACCACCAGGGCCCTGGGTTTCAAGCACAAAACTGGGCGGCTGTTTGGGCAGACACCGAGCTAGCTGCAGGAGTTCTTTTTTTTCTTCATACTCCAGTGGTGCCTGGAAAACCAGTGAGACAGAACCTTTCACTCCTCTGGAATGGGGACTGAGGCCAGGGAGCCAAGTGGTCTAGCTCAGCAGATCCCACCCCCATGGAGCCCAGAAAGTTAAGATCCACTGGCTTGAAATTCTTGCTGCCAACACAGAAGTCTGAAGTCGACCTGGGACACTGGAGCTTGGTGGCGGGAGGGGCATCCACCATTACTAAGGCTTGAATAAGCCATTTTCCCCTCACAGTGTAAACAAAGCTGCCAGGAAGTTCAAACTGGGCAGAGCCCAGTGCAGCTTGGCAAAGCCACTGTAGCCAGCCTGCCTCTGTAGATTCCTCCTCTAGGCAGGGCATCTCTGAAAGAAAGGCAGCAGCCCCAGTCAGAGGCTTATAGATAAAACTCGCGTCTCCCTGAGACAGAGCACCTGGGGGAAGGGGCAGCTGTCTTGAGTCATTGGGAGCATTAATGAGGAAAGAAGCAGACTTAAACATTCCTGCGTGTCAGTTCTGAAGACAGCAGTGGATCTCCCAGCCCAGCGCTCAAGTTCTGCTAAGGGACAGGCTGCCTCTTCAAGTGGGTCCCTGACCCTTGTGCCTCCTGACTGGGAGACATCACCCAGCAGGGGTCGACAGACACCTCATACAGGAGAGCTCTGGCTGACATCTGGTGGGTCCCTCTCTGGGATGAAGCTTCCAGAGGAATGAACAGGCAGCAATCTTTGCTGTTTTGCAGCCTCCGCTGGTGATATTCAGGCAAACGGGGTCTGGAGTGAACCTCCAGCAAACTCCAGCAGACCTGCAGCATAGGGGTCTGACTGTTAGAAGGAAAACTAACAAACAGAAAGGAATAGCATCAACATCAACAAAAAGGACGTCCACACAAAAACCCAATCCAAAGGTCACCAACACCAAAGACCGAAGGTAGATAAATCCACGAAGATGAGAAAAAACCAGCACAGAAGGGCTGAAAATTCCAAAAACAAGAACATCTCTTCTCCTTCAAATGATCACAACTTCTCACCAGCAAGGGAACAAAACTGGACAGAGAATGAGTTTGACGAATTGACAGAAGTAGGATTCAGAAGGTGGGTAATAACAAACTCCTCTGAGCTAAAGGAGCATGTTCTAACTCATTGCAAGGAAGCTAAGAACCTTGAAAAAAGGTTAGAGGAATTGCTTTCTAGAATAATCAGTTTAGAGAAGAACATAAATGACCTGATAGAGCTGAAAAACACAGCACAAGAACCTAGTGAAGCATACACAAGTATCAGTAGCCAAATCAATCAAGCAGAAGAAAGGATATCAGAGATTAAAGATCAACTTAATGAAATAAAGTGTGAAGACAAGATTGGAGAGAAAATAATGAAAAGGAATGAACAAAGCCTTCAAGAAATATGGGACTATGTGAAAAGACCAAACCTATGTTTGATTGGTGTACATGGAAGTGATGGGGAGAAGTTTGGAAAAACTTCTCAATTAGTTTGGAAAACCAAGTTGGAAAAACTCTTCAGGATATTATCCAGCAGAACTTCCCCAACCTAGCAAGGCAGGTCGATATTCCATTTCAAGAAATACAGAGAACACCACAGATACTTCTCAAGAAGAGCAACCCCAAGACACATAATCATCAGATTCACCAAGGTTGAAATGAAGGAAAAAATGTTAAGGAAAGCCAGAGAGACAGGCTGGGTTACCCACAAAGGGAAGTCCATCAGACTAACAGCAGATCTCTTGGCAGAACCCCACAAGCCAGAAGAGAGTGGGGGCCAATATTCAACATTCTCAAAGAAAGAATTTTCAACCCAGAATTTCATATCCAGCCAAACCAACCTTCATAAGGGAAGGAGAAATAAAATCCTTTATAGACAAACAAATGCTAAGAGATTTTGTCACCACCAGGCCTGCCTTACAAGAGCTCCTGAAAGAAGCACTAAATATGAAAAGGAAAAAGCATTACCAGACATTGCAATAACGTACCAAATTGTAAAGACCATCAACACTATGAAGAAACTACATCAACTAATGGGCAAAATAACCAGCTAGCATCATAATGACAGGATCAAATTCATACATAACAATATTAACCTTAAATGTAAATGAGCTAAATGCCCCAATTAAAAGACCCAGACTGGCAAATTGGATAAAGAGTCAAGACCCATCGCTGTGCTGTATTCAGGGGACCCATCTCATGGGCAAAGACACACATAAACTCAAAATAAAGGGATGGAAGAATATTTACCAAGCAAATGGAAAGCATAAAAAAGCAAGGGTTGCCATCCTAGTCTCTGATAAAACAGACTTTAAACCAACAAATATCAAAAAAGACAAAGAAGGGCATTACGTAATGGTAAAGGGATCAAAGCAACAAGAAGAGCTAACTATCCTAAGTATATATGCACCCAATACAGGCGCACCCAGATTCACAAAGCAAGTTCTTAGAGACCTACAAAGAGACTTAGACTCCCACAAAATAATAGTGGAAGATTTTAACACTCCACTGTCCATATTAGATAGATCAACAAGACAGAAAATTAACAAGGATACTCAGGACTTGAACTCAGCTCTGGACCGAGTGGACCTGATAGACATCTACAAAACTCTCCACCCCAAATCAACAGGATATACATTCTTCTCAGCACCACATCACAATTATTCTAAAATTGGCTACATAATTGGAAGTAAAATACTCCTCAGCAAATGCAGAATAAGGGAAATCATAATAAACAGTCTCTCAGACCACAGTGCAAACAAATTAGAGCTCAGGATTAAGAAACTCGCTCAAAATAACTCAACTATGTGGAAACTGAACAACCTGCTCCTGAATGACTACTGGGTAAATAACAAAATTAAGGCAGAAATAAAGAAGTTCTTTGAAACCAATGAGAACAAAGACACAAAGTAACAGAATCTCTGGGACACATTTAAAGCAGCATGTAGAGGGAAATTTATAGCACTAAATGCCCACAGGAGAAAGCAGGAAACATCTAAAATCGACACCCTAATGTCACAATTAAAAGAACTAGAGAAGCAAGAGCAAACAAATTCAAAAGCTAGCAGAAGGTAAGAAACAACTAAGATCAGATCAGAACTGAAGGAGATAGAGGCATGAAAAACTTTTCAAAGAACCAGTGAATCCAGGAGCTGGTTTGTTTGAAAAGATTAACAAAATAGGTAGACTGCTAGCCATACTAATAAAGAATAAAAGAGAGAAGAATCAAATAGACACAATAAAAAATGTTAAAGGGCATATCATCACTGATCCCACAGAAATACAAACTACCATTGGAGAATACTATAAACCCTCTACGCAAATCAAGTAGACAATCTAAAATACATGGATTAATTCCTGGACACATACACCCTCCCAAGACTAAACCAGAAAGAACCCGAATCCCTGAATAGACCAATAACAAGTTCTGAAATTGAGGCAGTAATAAATAGCCTATCAACCAAACGAGGCCCAGGACCAGATGGATTCACAGCCGAATTCTACTAGAGGTACAAAGAGGGGCTGATACGATTCCTTCTGAAACTATTCCAAACAACAGAAAAAGAGGGACTCCTCCCTAACTCATTTTATGAGGCAAGCATCATCCTGATGCCAAAACCTGGCAGAGACACACAAAAAAAAGAAAATTTCAGGCCAGTATCCCTGATGACTATCAATGTGAAAATCCTCAATAAAATACTGGCAAGCTGAATCCAGCAGCACATCAAAAGCTTATCCACCATGATCAAGTCGGCTTCATCCCTGGGATGCAAGGCTGGCTCAACATACACCAATCAATAAACATAAACCATCGCATCAACAGAACCAATGGCAAAAACCACATGATTATCTCAATAGAGGCTGAAAAGGCCTTCAATAAAATTCAACAGCCCTTCATGCTAAAAACTCTCAATAAACTAGATATTGACGGAACATATCTCAAAATAATAGAGCTATTTATGACAAACCCACGGCAAATATCATACTGAATGGGCAAAAGCTGGAAGCATTCCCTTTGAAAACCAGTACAAGACAAGGATGCCCTCTCTCACCACTTGTGTTCAACATAGTATTGGAAGTTCTGGCCAGGGCCATCAGGCAAGACAAAGAAATAAAGCATATACAAATAGGAAGGGAGGAATTCAAATTGTCTCTGTTTGCAGATGACATGATGGTATATTTGGACCCCTCGTCTCAGCCCAAAATCCCTGTAAGACTGACTAAGCAGCTTCATGAAAAGTCCTCTAGGGATATCCAAAATCATATGTGACCCAAATTCACAAGCATTCCATGTAAACTTAATTAATAGAAGAGCGCAATCACATAGAGTGGAACCTCCCATTCTACATTTGCATAACAAATAGAATTAGCATACCTAGAATACAACTTACAATGGGATGTCGAGACTTTCAAGAGAGAACTACACCACTCTCAAAGAAATGAGAGAGAGGACACAAACAACTGGAAAACATCAGCTTCACATGGATGAAGAATCCATATCGTGAAAATGCCAATTATTGCGCCAAAGTAATTTATAGTTATTCAACTGCCTATCCCATCAAGCTACAATGACCTTTCCTCAGTAAAATTAGTTATACAACTACTTTAACATATTTCAATTATGCAAGACAAAAAAAGGTGTCTATCGCAAATATTAGCCTCAAGATCATTTCGCGTAAGCGAAAGAACAAAGCGGAGGGTATCCGATTCAAACTTACTAGTGTAAGGCTACAGTAACTAAATAACAGCATGTATGTATACGTGGTGATCAAAACAAGTATATACAATTTTTTTTTTTTTTTTTTTTTTGGTATGTTTTTTTTTTTTTGTTTTTTTTTTTTTCTTTTTTATTACTTAGTACTTGTATCTGGTAGGGACCATCTAGTGCGAAGAGAGAACAAGATGCCCTCAGACAATAATGCCAACATTCTCAACCATCTGTCTTGACAAGATCGTCTGACTAAATAAAGAACAATGGGGGGACAAGCAATTCACATATATTACATTAATGGTGTGCTGGGACAACTGGTAAGCCAGTGGTGTAGAAAGCTGAAACTGGATGTACTTTCCTTCTACCCTTTAATAATAATTAACTGCGTGAAGATGATTAAAGACTTAAATGTAAGATCCTAACCATAAAAACCCTAGAAGAACCTAGGCAAGACCATTCAGGACAAAGCATGATGAAGGCATAGAATTACATGGTACAACACAAAAGCCAATGCACAAAGGCCAGAAAGAAATTGACAAGTGGACCTTACTTAAACTAATAGATGCTCTTTAAATTTCCTGCCAGCGAGAAACTACCATCAGAGTTGACTCAGAGACAACTACCAGAATGGAGAAAAATATTTGCAATCTACCTATTATACTGACAAAGGGCTTATATCGCAGTATCTACAAGGAACTTCGAACAAATTACAAAGAAAACAAAAACACCCCATTAAAGGTGGGCAACGATAGAACAGCACTTTTCAAAGATAACAAGGACATTTATGTGGCCAACAAGCATATGAATAGAAATGCTCATCATCAGCTGGGGTCATTAGAGAAATGCAATCAAATACCACAAGAGTACATCTCATGCAGTTGTATGGCAATCATTAAAAAAGTCAGGGAACAACAGGTGCTGGAGAGGATGGAGAAATAGGACACTTTTACACTGTGGTGGGAGTGTAAACATTAGTTCAAACCATTGTGGGAAGACGTCGTGCAAATTCCTCAAGATCAGAACAAAGAAATGACGATTTGATTCAGCAATTTCCCTTACTGCAAGGCATTATATAGCCGCAGGATTATAAAATAATTCGTCACAATATATATGTCATCACTGTAATGGTAATGATTATTCCAGCTACATGACTGTTCAGCAATAGAAAGCTTGGAACCACCACACTGCCATCAGTGAAGTCAATGATAGACTGATCGGATAAAAAGACAGAGTATGCACATATACAGCCATGAATACTGTGCAGCATAAAACAAGGATGAGTTCACGTTCCTTGCAGGGACATGGATTTGAAGCTGGAAGTCCATCATTCTCAGCAACACTAACACAAGGAACAGAAAAACACAAACACCACATGTTCTCCACTCCATAGAGTGACGGTGAGCAAAGTGAGAGATCACTTGACACGAGGAGGGGAAGTCGAACACATTGGGACTTGTCAGAGGTTTGGGGGCTTGAGGACTCTTCCAAGGATGGCTTAGGAGAATATACCTCTAAAGATTGTAGAGAGGTGTGCATGGTGCAGGCAAACCCACCATGGCCACATTCTGCACTGCTATCAGAACGTTAAGGCCGTAGTAGACAAAGACAAACAACAAGTGAACAACAACAAAAAACAGGAAAGGGACTCTGCCAGTGGATGGAAGTGCTAGAAAGGAAAGCAAAAGAGAGAGCAGACACTTTCCATGAATTTTGGAAGCTGTGTACTCGTTGTGCGCGTGCGAGGTGGTGTTGACGGGTGAGTGTCAGGGAGAAGACAAGCCAAGCGCGCCACGGGGTATATAGATTTTCAAGCAGGAGTCAACAGCTATACCCTAGTTCAAAATGATTACTATGTGAAACTCCCACCTTGTCTGGCAGTCACTCCCTCCTTTTCATTATCATTCTGTTTTATTTTCTCATAATATTTACCACTATCTGAAGTGATCATAATCATTTAGTTGCTGTATTTATTGCCTACCTACTTTGTTGCAATATAAACTGCAGTGAGACTGGGGACCTTGGCTACCTTTTTCACGGCTATCAGCCGTCGCTCCTGGCAACACGGCTTGAAAACAGCGTCACAAGAAACACTCGAATGGCGTGAAGACATAATGCCTGAGAGTAGTCAACATATTCGCGAAAAGAGAGCGATAGTGTACATGTTACAAAGTATGGCAAAGTGAGTGATGTCAATGACTGGGCTGTGCTTCCGACGAACTGAAACCAACTCCGTAGCGAGGCTCACCAGTGGGTTTGAATATGGGTCAAAGTGAATGCGTTGCTTTCTGATTGAGGAGACCTTGTGGTTCATCTCAGTGGCCATCTACCTCTATACAACATACACAAACACACAGCACACATATCAGTAATTATATACACAGCATCAATATGTATAGTATAGACGTATAGATTTATTTTTATATAAATATAATCTTAAAATTATAAATAAATATTTATTAATTCCTTAATTTATAATTGTAGAAAGGGTGCTTGTATGCATATTGAATTGTCCTAGAATTTGGAGTAAATGCGTTATTCTATGGGGCAACATTTAATGAAACACATTATCTGGTGAAATTCATGGGAATTTGGGTATACAACTGTCCCACCTGTCAAAAGAAGTGATTATAGGGCCAGAATTATTTAGGAAACCCCTATGTGTCTTTATTTTGGGGTTCAGAAGATTCGACTGCTATACATATAAAGAAAATATTAAAGTGACTTCAAAAGAGAAATATGATCATTTGTTTATGTCAATCTCAATTTGGATTGTGAGTTTTGAATAACATGGTAATGAGGTAGGAGTGGCCAGCATCAGGTGGGATGTTGAGAATTCAGAATCGGTGCCTGACTTGGGGAGCACCAGACTTACTGGAGCCACAAAGTGGGTTTGCCATGTGCATTATACATTTATGCCTGCTTTCTAGTTTCAGTACTAAATGGAATAGAACAATCCAGAAGACAGATGAATCAACACATTTTTGAGTAACTACCATGTACTTTGTATCAGACTAAGGCTATTGGAGAGCACTTAACAGGGGTCTGTCTTTGAGGAGGTTAAAATACGCTGAGAAAACATGGCACACACATTTCAGTGGGATGCTTCAATTCCGACAAAAGAAAATTCAGCTAGAATTGGCTTAGGCAGAACATAGGAATTGACTGTCTCTTAACTTCTGTTAAAGTTTCAAGCTAACTTCAGGCCTGAAAATAAGCGCCTGACAATAAACCAACAGACCGAAGCCCTGCAGTGAACCCTGAGAGGGCTGATGAGCAGGGCTTGCCCAAATGAGAACTGGAGGCTGATACCTGAAGCCCTGTGAGTGGATGTGGGTGACCAGGAGATGACAAATGACCACACATGCACAAGCACAATGAGCAGGGTGAAGCAGAAAAGGTAAATGCAAATATCTCAGGTCCAAAGTGATTTGAGGGTTTCGGGAGAGAGAAGTTGATGTGATTGAAGTCACGAAGATAGACTTTAAAGGATAAAGAAAGGCTTGGTAAACACCTTGCAGGACAATTTTTTGGCATCTTCTGTGCCTCGACATTTTCTGGAGAGCTTAGGATGTATGAAGATATGAAAGAGCTTCATGGACAGCATGCCAATGTCACAGCTAGTGTCCAACACATGGTTTGTCCCCTTCAAAGTGATACGAACAGAAGACAGGGAACTACTGGGTAGAAGAGGGTCATTCCCTGGCAAAGGCCCCACCCTCAAGCCTGGATGCCCATGGCTCTAAATGAGAAGAGGCATTCCTGTTTTCAGGCCGAAATCATTGCCTTTTGACCTGCCATGCCCCCTATCCTGTACCTATATAAAACCCGAACCCCAGGCTCCAGAGGAGACCAGCAGAAAAGGAGATGAGACAAGCAGACAAACAGTGGAACAACACAGCAGAGAAAGATAGGAGAGGAGAAATGTCTGAATGCCGAGAGGAGTTTGGCCAGGGGTGGTTGGAGAGGAATTCAGCCACTGGATGACCCAACACCAGGGGAAGATCACCTTCCCACTCCATCCCTCCCTTCTGGCTAAGAGCCTCCTCCACCACTCAATAAAACCTTGCATTCGTCCCTCAAGCCCGTGTGTGACCCAATTCTTCTGGGACCTTGGGCAAGAGGTCGGGATACAGAAACTGTCTCACTGGCCTTCTGCTCTTGCAAAAAAGTCATCTATGGACGGCAAGGCTAAGAGAGCATTGTAACACTGAGGTTGCAGGCTCCCACGCCTAGACGCTACCATGGGGCCGGAGACCAAAGCGCTCACCCTGGCCTCTGCACCTGCCCATCTGCATGCTCCCCGTCCCACAAGGGGTTTGAGCAACGGAACAGGCAAGCCATAACCCTGTTGCACATCCAGCGAGAGGGATCAGGAAACTCTCCCATTTGAAAGTGCAGTGAGAAATTTGCTGCGTTTGTAAATACTCTAGGTGCAGGGCCATTTACTGAGTCCCAAGGTGCTTAGTTGACACATGTTTTGCTTCATGGTGATGGGGCACGTTTCATTTCAGTTTTTGGTCTACTGCTACTTGTTTTACACCTTGCCTAGCAGATGATCTGCTATCTTATCAAACACATTCCCCAAGCCAGTTTGGAAACTGCAGGGCCTGGAAAGCATTCTTTCACAAGAGCAAGCTCCCCCGCAGGGCAGACAGGGCTCCCTCAGTGTGCGAGAGACCTGAGGGATTCAGCCCTGAGTTGAGTGGCAGACATTAAACCTTTTGTGGAATATTATTTCTGAAAGGAAGATCTCATATCCTTAGCTAATTTATTTTATGCTGCTTTTATATTGACCTGCCACATGAGAAAACAGTGATAAAAGCATTTATTAATAAACAGTGCTTCTCTGATTGCATCATGATGATTCTAGTTTGTTGGAGTGCCACTAGGAAAAGATGTGGTTTGTTGTGGTGTCAGACTTGGATATAAACTACCTTTATCTTTTCTGTTGGAGCTCAGCAACAGCATATGTCAATGTTGACCTCGGATCTAGGGTTCAATGTTAGGTTTATCTGGAGGCTATGAAATTTGGACTCTCACAGAACTTTCCAATGCATCAAAATTGTATTTCTGTACAAAGTTTAAAAGAAAGATAATCTAAAAACACAAGATATACACACACACACACACACACACACACACACATACACATATACACATACTCCTATGGGCTAGAAGGGTTGATTAACTGGAAGGGTTGATTAACTGGACTCCCTGAAATAGTGTAAGACACTAAATATGCATTAGCTGGTATCTTCTGGGAGAGGTAGATGACAGTAAATTTCTCTTGTCCTCACATTTCACTACTAGTATAGTGGGATCAAATCCATTGGTCTATTTCAGTTTATATTGGTAAAACCATGTAGTTCCTGCTTTATCTTTCTGAATAAGCTGTCATTTTTTTTAAGCCTCAAAGTAGTTCTCAAGAATATCTGAACAGCTTTTTTTCCAGAAAGTTTCGTCTCTTTCCAGTGTTTTAGACCTATTTTTACTGGCACATCAGAAGCTGTAGGATATGTTACATATAATTGATGTATTATCAGTCACAACTAAAAGCCCAGTGACTCAATGCAAGTTAAAGTTTTACAAATTAGAATCCTATTTTTAATCAGAAGGGATGCTCGGCAAGTTTATTTGTTCCACAAATACTTAAGAGTATTTACAGGTCAAACACTCTGCTTAAATATTACTAATATTATTAGTACAAGATATTTTTGTGCCTAAATGTAAAGGCATTTGTATTTCAAATATTGGCCAATTTTCTGTTCTAGATGTGAAAATACTATTTCTATATACATGTATGCATATGGATATATAAATATAAATATCCATATGCATACACATAAACTTAGAAAAATGTGAAGTCCATTATCACTTACTGGAAACCCTGCTGATTTTAATGAAGGTAGAGGATCTTGGTTAGATAATTAACTTCACAAGAAAGGGAAAATGTTCAAAATGAATGACTTCGTAAAATATTAATAGCTAAGGAAAACAAGTAGATGATAAAGAAAATTTTATTCTTAATGAATTAGGATTATCCAATAATTGTATTTTGATTGTTTCTGGCTTACACTTACACACACCCCAATTGACCCTCTTAAGTCTTTAGATATTTTCATTTCATGAAATCAGGTGAGAGTTTGTTCAGGGACATAGAGCAGTCTTGAGACAGGAGATCTGAATGGAGTCATACTTTGCCAGCCATGAGCTATTTAACTTTAGCTAGTTAAAACTCCTCTTGACAAGTGAAGATCACATGGTTCTAATGGTCCTTCAGAGTTCCAGGGGTCTATGAAATATAAGAGGAAACAGAGTATAGCTTAAACTTCAGAGGGACCTGGTTCAACTTCCAGCACTTCCTAGCTCTGTAACCTTGGGCTTAATTATTTAAACTTCTTAATTCTCAGTTTTCTCATTGTATGATGTGCTAGTAACAGTACCTAACTCACTGGGTTGGAGTGGAGGACAAATTAAATGGGAAAGCCCAGGTGAGGTGTTTGGCACGTTGTGTGTGGATGGGAGATAGTCAACTGATGGAAATCACCTGGAAGAATGGTGGAACACACCTAGTTTGCTCTCTGTTTAGGAAAGTTGAGTAAGTAAGGATATCAGAGGCTCAGACAAATGGGAAAGATGGTGACAAAAGGCAAATTGGAGGAGTGCCTCCTGTCTCAGTAGATCTCAAAGCAGCCCAGCATTACCCTGGGTTGGTGGGGGCTAGCTTGCTGTTTATGGTCGTCAAGCATCTGAGTACCCTGAAGGGATATTGGCTATGCTGTCTACACAACTTAAAAAGCACTTAGAGGAATGCAGTTCCATTAGACCAGGCATAATGGACGCACTCAGGACATACTTTGTAAATACACGGCTAATGTCATTCTGACGTGTTTACAGGCCAGGAAAAGCTTCACACAGGTCAGGACCTTCGGATGAATCTGCTGGCTCTCGGGAGCCAGGCCCCTTCCCTCTCACACCCAGGACTCCATCTTAATACTTGAACATGGAAAAACTTTTTAAATGACAGTAAATAAATGACTTTTCTGAAAGACTGCAGAATGACCTTGAAGATACACGTGTCAGACCAGCACAAGGCAATTGCCTGGGGGTTAAGAAAAGCCATTATCCTACTTTGTGGCTGGTTAATTAAAGGCTATTTTTGTCCTCTTCAATTCTGAGAAAATCAAGAGAGCTACAGCCACACTTTCACAAGAGAAATTCCTATAATAATAGGGTGGAAGAGGCAAAATGATCACACGCTTTTTCTCTTTTG
This sequence comes from Rhinopithecus bieti, assembly GCF_001698545.2. Taxonomy (NCBI): domain Eukaryota; kingdom Metazoa; phylum Chordata; class Mammalia; order Primates; family Cercopithecidae; genus Rhinopithecus; species Rhinopithecus bieti. The sequence continues at coordinate 606,332 of NW_016820792.1, read as the reverse complement.
AATAAGAGTTAGGCATTTGTCCTTCTCACATCCTCCAGAATTTGCTTGGTGCAGCGTAAATCAAGATTTGAAGGCTTCCCGGAGTCCAAATCACTTGTAGCTGATCCTCCAGGAGGATCTTCCTGTTGTGGCTTATCTGATACCTTCTTCCATCCTGCAAAGTCAGTGGCGCTACTAATGATAGAATGTGATAGGTCTTATATTATGCATTAAAAGCTGATGAAGGTGTTTTTTTTAGAATTCCTCCCTTATATTCTGGAGACAAATTCTTTCTTTCTTTTTTTGTTTTTCAGCTACATCAGTAGCTCCTAGCTCAGAGCAGTTTTGAATTAATGCCTAATATTTTAAAGTTAGTAGACTTCTAAAAGTCATTTTCTGGACTTGGCACATTTTGGGACTTATTTTCAAGACTATACAATTTGATTGCAATAAAAATTTATACAATTCAAAATTCCATCAAACAAAAAACATCAGCTCAAGTCAATGACTTCTAATGGCCACAGAGCTTCAGAAAACTTGAGTACCTACTATCTTCACTGCATTCACCTCTGTTTTTTTTTTTTTTTGTACATAGAGTTTTGCTCTTGTCACTGAGGCTGGAGTGCAATGGTTCGATCTCGGCTCACTGCAACCTCTGCCTCCCAGGTTTAAAGTGATTCCTGCCTCAGCCTCCTGAGTAGCTGGGATTACAGGCATGTACCATCACGCCTGGCTAATTTTGTATTTTTAGTAGAAACAGGGGTCTCTTCATGTTGGTCAGGCTGGTCTCCAACTCCTGACCTCAGGTGATCTACCCTGCTTGGCCTCCCAAAGTGCTGGGATTACAGGCATGAACCACCGCACCCAGCCTGCATTCACCTCTTACATCCCCTTTAAGGACATTGGGTCTCCTTAGCAATAAAATGGGTGATAGGTTTTTCTTACTCTTTGCTTTTCTCTTCATTGGTATAAATTTAGAATTATGCACTTCAAAGTAAATACTCAATTTAATTTTCAATTAAGTGATACAATTAAGTGTACAAATCAGATGTTTACACTGAATTTCCAAGTGGTGAATATTTATAAATCTATTTCCAGTGCAAAATTGATGTGTGGAGATGACTTTTGATTTTCAAATCTAAGATTCTAGGAATGGAACAAATCCTGCCAATCACACTGTTGGGACAGAACAAATTCTACCAGTCACACAAATCCTACTGTGTTGTGTCAAAGGAGAGGGATCAGGCTCATGAGGAGGAGGATGGAAGGAGTTAGCAACCAATAAAAGAACAAAGGGCTTCTTTGGATTCCTGACCTGTAGCTCTGCCCACTGAGCCCTACATCGTTATTATCCCAAGTCAGCCATTGGTCCTCGCCCTGGGATCATGGAATTATTTTCTGACAGGGATGTGGTAACATTTTCCATCTTAGAAGAAACTGACATAGATTATGCTTTTGTGGTCATCAAACTAATTTGTGGCAGGTCCTATATAGAGTTACAGGTTTGTCCACTTGCATACTTCAAGATCTTTGTGCATGTTTCTCTGTGTGTATATTGCTCCTCTCTGACTGTTAAATTCCTGTCTGTCCTTTCGGCACCGACTCCAGTGGCATTTCTCCTACTCCAGCCCACAGATTAGGAAGGTTTGAGTATCTCTTGCCCTTTACCCGTTGCACATTGTACAGTCTCGATTGCAGCACGTGCTATATTGTCTCACAGTTGTTTGTGCTGCTTTCCCTCCATCTAGAATTTGAACTCCACAAGGACAGAATCAAATTATATTCACTGATTTATTCCCAGCACCTGAACAAGAACTGGACAAGTTACACAATCCACATAAAAAGTCTTTGAATGATGGACAAAGAACCCCCATCTTCAAGTCTCTGTGCTCCCCTCCCATCCTCCTGCCCTCTAGTCCTGTTTCCTTATCACCCCTCACCCCACTCTGGCTCTGTGCTCGGCCCCCAGGTTCCCCAAGTCAGGAGTCAGTGGTACTGTGATACTCTCTGAGAGGCAATGCAGGGGATTGGGTTTCCCATTTGGAAAGCACCATCGATGCTAACTAAATCACACCATCATGTGTCAGGTTGCTCTCCATGGCTCCAGGTCAATGTCCTGGGTGGAGCCAGGATCTTTGTGAATAAAATTCGTTAATCCGGTTGTTAACATTTGGTGGTCCTGGGATTTAGCAGTGACTAAATGCCACACAGTATGCTGCTTCCACATGTAGCTTCAGAGAAGCCCCCTGCTTTTAATGATCAACAGATCATGTTTGTTTTCTTTCATGGTCTCAGAGCATCTCCCCAATCACTGCAGTGTGGAGGCAGTGCCTGTTGTGGTAATTCTCAAATTGCTTCTAAATCTACACCTGTCCTGTGGGTCCAAATAATTAGAGACAAGGACTGGCCCCTTATAATTGACTACTGTGGTTCTTTTCTATCTTGGAGCATGCATTGTCAACATGAGGCTACAGACAATTCACTGGGGTTGAGAACTGACTGAAAGAAAAGTAACTCATTGTCGTTTTTGGCAGCTGAATGAATAAGTGAATGTATAAAGATCATTTACCTAAAATAGGTAAACCAAGAGATATTTATCTATTACTTGGCTTTGAAATACAGTACAGAATTGTTGTTAATATGCTAGTTGATTTGTATCCATTTTGGTGTTAAATTAGTTTCTATTTCACACTGAATCACGTTGTTGTTTTCTAAATATAACTCAGTCTTTAAGGTTTATTTTAGCTCAAGCTGGTTCCTCTAGTTGGATGCACCTTCTTTTTTACTTTTTTCCTTCCCAACGAATAGCCTCTCCCTGCTGCAGCTTTTTCTAGGCACGGCACATTGCTATGTGTCTTTGAAATTCAAATGTCTCCTGCTCTGGTTTTTGTAGCTAGAACAAATTGCTCCTTACTCTCCGCTCATAGCACAGCTTTTATCAGGCTGTGTGTAGCCAGTTTACTTCTCTGCTGTGTGAGCTTCTTGAGGGAGGCCTCATGTGTTACCCACCTTGTCCCAAATTACTACACAGGCGCTGATCAATGGTAGCTAAGAACTTCTTAAGAACTTTTTTTTTTTTGTAATTATACTTTATGTTCTAGGGTACATGTGTACAACGTGCAGGTTTGTTACATGTGTATACATGTGCCATGTTGGTGTGCTGCTCCCATTAACTCGTCATTTACATTAGGTATATCTCCTAATGCTATCCCTCCCTCCCCTCCGACCCCACAACAGGCCCCAGTGTGTGATGTTCCCCTTCCTGTGTCCAAGTGTTCTCATTGTAGAACTTCTTAAGAACTTTCTATATGCCATGAACTTTTGTTTTGTTTTTGTTGTTTTTGTTTTTGAGACAGAGTCTCCCTCTTGTCACCTAGGCTGGAGTGCAATGGCACAATCTCAGCTCACAGCAACCTCCACCTCCCGGGCTCAAGTGATTCTCCTGCCTCAGCCTCCCAAGTAGCTGGGATTACAGACTCACGCCACCAGGCGTACCAAGCACTTTGGTGGGGAGTTTGCCTGCATTAAATTATTTAATGCTCATAACTAGGCTTCAAGTTAGGAACTATTGTTATTCTTATTTTCCAGTGCTGAGAATTAACTTGCCCAAAGTTGCATTCCTTGTGAGAAGTGGAGCCATGATTTGAAGCCAGTGGGTGTGGTTTCTGACTCCAGGCTCGTGGTCACCATTGCTTTTCCACAGGTGTGTTTAAAATCTGTCTTGACTGACATATGGAAAGAAAGACCCCAAACTGACTGAGAGGCTAACTCCTCTTTCAGGAACTTACAGGTTAGCTGTATGGCAATTCTCCCTCCACAGTTTCTAAATTCATGCAGGCCCTGTGACCTCCATGCTTAGACCCTTAAGGGCAGAGGTCTGCTCATTTCGCATACCTGTGCTTGTGTTCGAACTTGTATTTTCACATGTGTGTGATCTCCCCAGTCGGGCTATTTATTCCTTCCATTCCAAACATCTTTCATTTTTCATCAATCTTAGCAGAATCTCTTCTACATAAAAAACACTCACTGAAGCAATGGTTATTTTTGTTGATGGACTCTACGATTTTTTATTGAAGGACAGCATTCATATATAAAGACACACAGATTGTGAGTGCACAGCTCAATACATTTTGGAAAGGACAACATGCCCATTTAACCACCACCCAAACAGAAATATACAATGTTGCCAGCACCCAAGAGGCCTCCTTCATGACGTCCCCCTAAAATCACCACTCCCAAACGTAATCACTATTCTGACTTCATCATCATAGATTTGTTTTGCCTTTTCTTGAACTGTATACAAATGGAATCGTAGAATATGTGCTTTCAGTGTGTGGCTTCTGTCCATTCAGCATTATATTGGTCACAACAAAAACAAAAGGTCATTATATCGTCCTTATAGATGTGGCTGGTTTATTCTCATGGCTGTATAACAACAACCCATTGTATCAAAGCACCATAATTTTTATCCATTATATTATTGATAGGCAAATGGTTTGTTCCAGTTTTTGACTATTTCAAGTGATTCTGTTATGAGCATTTTTTTTTTTTTTTTTTTTGCAGGGATACAAGTATGTATGTATTTCTACTGTGTATACATTTAGGAGTGAAATTTCTGGTTCATTGGGTACGAATATGTTGAGCTTTATTAGATGCTACTAAAGTGGTTTTTCAAAGTAGTTGTATAAATTTAGACTCCCACAGCAGTGTATGAGAATTCCTGCTGCTTCATATCATTGCCAACATTTTACATGCTCATTTTTGTTCCATTTTAGCAATTCTGATGGATATTTAATGGTATTTTATTGTTATTTTAACTTGCATTTCACACTTGATTTTTGTATAGTGATCAGGATATCTTTGCATAGTATATTTTGTGTAGTATACTGTATTGTACAGTATATTTTAGTAAACTTACTAAATTTACTTATTAATTCTCATAGTTTATATGTGGATTCTTTTGTGTTTTTTTCCTACATATGCAAACATATTATCTGAAAATAATTATAGTTTTATTTCTTCCATTTAATACCATATGCCTATATTTAGTTTTCTTTCTGGGACCCTCAGTACCATCTTAAATGGAAGTTGTGATAGCTAACATCTTTGTTTCATTCCTTATTGCAGAAGGAAAGCTTTCAATATTTCACCATAAAACATAATGTAAACTGTGGACTTTATGTAGACAATTTTGTTGAGATTAAGATAGTTTTATTGTATTCCTTAGTTTCCAGTAATTTGTTTTAAATCACAAATAGGTATTAAATGCTACCGAATGTGCTTTGTATGACTACAAATTTTCTCCCCTTTCCCCCCTTTCTGTTAATGTGGGAATTGCATTGAGTGATTTTTGAAATGTTAACCACCCTTGAATTCCTGGAATAAAACCCATTTAAGCGTGCTGTGTTACCCTTTTTATGCATAGCTGAGCATGCTATTATTTTGTTAAGAATTTTTGCATATGTGTTCACAGGAATGATTGGTAATAATTTTCCTTTCAGGTAATACTTTTATCTGGTTTTGGAATCAACTTAATGGTGCCTTTTGCTTCAGTTTTATTCTATTTTCCCCTCTTTATTAATTTGTTAGTGATATATCCTTTTACCATTACTTAGTGGTTACCCTAGACATTACAACATGCTCACTTGGCTTATTATCATGCTACCTTCTCCCTAATAATACTGAAACTTCAAATGCTTTAACTTCACCTCTCCCATCTTTTGCACTATTATTGTCATATTGTTAGTGTTACATATATTTTAATTCTAATATATAGTATTGATTTTACTGTTAATAATTATTTTACTTTACTGAATTTTTACCTTTCTGATTTTCTTTATTCCTTCCTGCATTATTGCCTTATTTCCATCTAGGATTTTTTTTTTTTTCTGCTTGAAGAATTTTTTTAGTTTATCTTTCAATGTCAGCCTACTGGTGATTAATAGTCTCAATTTTTGTTTGTCTGAAAAATGTTTTACTTCATCTTTATTCTTGAAGGATATTTTCCCTCCATGTGGGAGTCTAGATTGTCAGTTGTTTCCTGTTAGAGCTTTAATGATGGTATTCCATTATTTTCTGGTTTCTACAGTTTTCAACTGAAAACTCAATTATTAGTCTTATTGTTGCTCATTTGAAGATAATTTGTCTTTTTTCTTCTGGCTCTTCTCAAGATTCCTCTTTGCCTTTGCTTTTCATTGATTTTACTATGATGCTTTAAATTTTGATTTTATCATATTAATCATGAACTTCTTGAAACTATGTTTGCTATATTTCAGAAATACTGGAACATTCTCAGCTATTATTCATTCAAATATTTTTTCTGTTCCAATCTAACTCTCATACCCTTCTGGGACTCATTTATGATGTGTCAGAGCTTTTCACAGGGTACTATATTACACTAATGCTCTTTTCTGTATTTTCCACTCATTTTGCTCTCTGTGATTGAGCCTGGATATTTTATACCCACTTGTATTCCAGTTCACCAATTCCACTTTCACTGTATTTAATCTGCTATGAAACCAACATTTTGAGTTTGTAATTTCAATTTTTATAATTTTTAATTCCAGAATTTCCATTTGATCCTTTTCTATTTGATATTACAGGTCTCTGGTGAAATACTCACATTTTTAAATAAAGCATTAGTCATAGTTGCTTAAAAATCTGTGTCTAGTAAGTCAAATGACTGGGTCATCTATAGATTTGTTTCTTTTGTCTGTTCGTTCTCTTGTTTCTCTTATCTGGCATGTCTGATGGTTTTTTTACTGAATGCCAGACATGGTGTATGAAAACTGTGGAGACTCAGGACAATCTCAACTTCTTCTAGAAAGAGTTCACCACATCCTCTGGTAGGCAGGTTGAGTCTTTATCTAATCAGGTACAGAGCTGACTCAGGGCTGGATTTCAGGTTTGGTAAGGCTCCATCTACCCCTTGTTTATCCATGCTCTTACGGTAGAGCTTACTGGTGTTATTGAAGGCCTGCGGTGCTCATGAGGGCCCTTTTATTTTGGCTGCTACTAAACTGAAACTTTTGTCTTCTCATCAACACATCAGATTGTTAACAACTCCGATGTATTCTGTTTCCTGTTGAACTTTTTAGGCTCGTGCTCTGAGCAGATTGATGATTTGCTCCTGTGCTCCCTTTGCTACAGGTTCTTGGCCACTCCAATATGGCCTGCCAGGCTGCTGTGCTATGGTCTGAATGTTCCTGTCTCCTCCGAAATTTACACTGAACTTAATCCCCAATGCAACAGTACTAAGAGGTGGCGCCATTAGGAGGTATAGGGTCCATAGGGCTCTGCCCTCATGGATGGGATTAATCCCTTATTAAAAGACTTGAGGGAATAGGTCCACTCTCTTCTACTCTTCTGCCATGTGAGGATACTTAGATGGCGCCAGACACTGAACCTGCCCATGCCTTGATCTTGGACTTTCCAGCCTCCAGGACTGTGAGAAATAAATTTCTGTTGTTTATTAATTACCCAGTCTCAAGTATTTTGTTATAATTGAACAAATGGACTAAGACAAGCTCAAAATCCTATTTTTTCTCTCTATTTCTGAGATTTGCAAAAGTTCTAGTGGCTTCTTTATCTCTTAGCCATAGCTCTCTGCCCAGTTTTTCAGAGTCTAGCACATGATAAAAGTAAGAGTCAGCAGGTGTCTTGATGGGAAAGGCAGAAGGTCAGCTCACCTCCCTACAGTTCTCTTTTCTCTAGGCTCTTGCACCCTTGAGTCCTTGTTACCTTGGCAGCCCTTCAATACCTTCAGGTAAATGTTTTAGTATTTTATCTGATTTCCTCGTTAGTTTTGGAACTATGCCATCATCATCTAAAGCAGATATCAGTAGATTTCTTTTAGTAAAAGCCTGGTTACTAGCATGTGGAGTATACTTTAACTGTGGATGTTAAAATATTTTTTGGTAAAGAAAGGTAGTTACAAAGTAAGGTGGAAAAATGGGCTTCTGAAATAGAGTTACACTGTTCTTATATCTAATCCTAATGCAAATTAGAGAACACAGAGTGTTGAGTAGGCAAACAATGCTCTTATTCTATGCTTTGACCATGAAATCCATAACTCCCTTTAAAATATATAGTTTAGAGTTAAATAGGTGGCGATGGAGCAAAGAATAGATTAAAATGTGTTTATCGTATGCTCATACATCACATTCAGAGATAACATGAGATAAAGAGCAAACATTCTGATCTAAGCCATAGACCTTGAAATATACTCAATAGTCATAAGTTGCTGAAAGTGATTTTTCTGATTTTACATATAAGGATATTTCATGTTGCTGTGTCTCTACTTGAGTGCCACATAATCTGCATTAAATGATGTCTTTCCTTGGAAATAAGTTATTTTCACAAAGTATATGGGTTAAGGTTAGATTATTTCCAGTTTAGGACTCAAGATGACCCACTGAAAAAGTTTATCCTGTTGTTATTTTCTGTTTCTGGAAGTTATTGACCATGCTTTGCACTGTGTAATGAAATAAAGAGCTAATGAGAGGAACAATGCCATTTTCATTTTTTTTCTAAAATATTAAAAAGTATTGTCTCTTCTGCAGACTTGGTATTGAAGTTTGTGTAATAAGCCATGGGACAGACATCAGGCAATAACAATGGGTATCTTGGATGCTCACTGAAATTCCTACTGACTGAAATAAAATTCTGACATTGGTGAAGTGATCTTACCCTGCAAGAAAAAGTTTAAAGACCAACAGTCAAACTCAGCAGAAGTTAAGCCACTGCTTCAGAACTGGAAGTGGGGAACAAATAACATCAGACCACCAGTGCCCAGAGAGCCTGGAGCATCTCCAATGAAGTTCGGCAATAGGGATGGCATCTGGGGAAGTGAGGCTTCTGTAAATGGGGCCTCTGGGGAGGTGTGACATTCTTTTTGATGTCATTAAAGGTAAGGATGAAGGAAGGATTTATCTGTTGTTTAATCATTTCTAAACTTTGGATAGTAAGCACTAGAAAGTGCCTCAGGCATTTAGAAAAACAGAAGGTCCTAGAAGATGGAAAAATCCTCTTTCCACTTTTAAAAGAGAATAAGAATCCTTTGGGAATCTTTGCTGTCACCCACCTATTCTTTGTTCTATATCTCTGCCCCTGGTCTGCCAATCTTTCCACCTCTAATGCTCCTTTCCCAATTCCACTTCTTTAAATATTTGAATTTGGCCAGCTTTCAAACCCAATTCAAACCACACTTTCTCCATGGAGCCATCTCAGGCACAGAATTGGCACTCAGGGAGAGAAAGGAGCTCAGCAGGTGGCTCTGGGAATCTTTCTTACAGCGCTGACAGCTGGTGCAGGAAGAGGTGGATTCATCCCTACAGGAAAGAGGTAAAGAGACAGAAAGAGAAAAAAGTGTGTACTTGAAGGGGATTTGCACATTTAGCAGCAAGAGCAGGCTGAGGGAGATATGAAGAGACTAGAAAAGTCTCCAAAGCCAGTGGGGAACAGGCCCAGAGGGGTCCACAGCATCAGAAAGTTCTCGGAGGTCCAGAGAACCAGAGAAGGGGCTGTTAGGTTTGGCCATTGTGGCGTTACTCAAGCTTTCAAGATATCCCTTGTAAATTTATGATAAAAGTAAAATAAAAGTCAAGACTTTGGGTATTAAAAGATGAAAAGTTGCTCTGCTATGTGCAGTTATAGAGTCATCATCATTATTATTATAGTTATGTATAGAATGGTCTACATAGTTTTCTTCTACTTGCATGATTTCTTTGGTTCAGTACTGAGACTGCTTCCAAGAGGATTTTGGATAAACATTTCTCTGCTTTCTTCTCTGTCTCTTTTCTCATTAGCTGCCTCCAAAACATTGCACATGGCAGATTGTATTCTTGAACTGTTTTCTTTTCTCTTGAACTGCCATTCTCTCTTATATTGAAAACAAACTCAATCCTTGTTGCCTAAATGGTGTTGTCTTCGGAGACTGTCAAGCTCAATTAAAGCTGAACATTTTTCCAGGTGGCATATTAAGGACCAATGTAATAGCCTGCATTTAGGGATAGCACCTAGTCATTTAAGAGGTTCTCTTGGCAGGGAGGTAAAGTTTCTACTTGCGGTTGACATATTGAGATAAATCTTCTCCAACAGATTCAGAGACAATAACTCTCTCTCCTTCACCATCCATCCATCGAACATGCTTCCAGTTAGCTTTCTCGAGGAAGAGAAAAAAAATCAATAATATTTATGATTTCTTGAAAAGACATTTCCTTGCTGCAACATTACTCCATTAAGTACAGGCTTTTTCCTAATAATAGAGTTCTGTTGGTTGCAACGGGGACATTAGCAAGGGTTCATTATATCAAGAGGACTGTAAAGATTGTCTTTGCTACTGTCCGACTGAAAATAAACTTCGTATTAACTTTCGTGCAGGAATGACATGCTAAGAATAATTTTGTGAAGGTAGTCTTTTATGATAAATGATAACAACAATAATAACAACAATAACAATAACAACATATGTTTTATGGACTATTTTCCATGTACTAGAACCTAGGCTGAGTGCTTTGCCTATATGATACCATGTAATCTTCATAGTAACATTGTGAAGGTGGCAGTCTCAGTTCATTTTCAAATGAGGAATTTGAAGCACAAGGAGGTATAGTAACTCCATCAAGGTCATATAAAAACTGTATTTTGCAAAATACAAAATACAGGCATGGTGGCGTGTGCCTGTAATCCCAGCTACTTGGGAGGCTGAGGCAGGAGAATAGCTTGAGCCAGGGAATCAGAGGTTGCAGTGAGCTGAGATCGTGCCACTGCACTCCAGGCTGGCAACAGAGTGAGACTCTGTCTCAAAAAAAAAAAAAAAAAATTCTCTCAACCAGATTATTCTGCCTTTAATAGAGCCAATGATAGATGCCTCTGCAACATATAACATTAACTGTACAGCATAAATTTCTCATTTAGAAATATATAACACTCTAGTTTTTGAGAAGTCACAAATATGATTCATTTAATATGTATGCATAAGTGTTCTATTAAGCAATTCTAACTCAGATCTTTTCATGGTTTAATATGGCAGATGAAATTATTTGAAACATGTATTTTCGGAAAACTTTTTGTGCTATTCTTTATAACCACAAGATTAAATTTACAAATTTACCCCACTGATAAATTAGTTATTAATAATATTGCCTATAGCTTTTAGTCTACTTTAGAACATCATAAAACCAGTACTGATACCATCAGTAATACATATTCATCTGCACTGGCTAATAGATTTGAAAAATTAGCTACAGATGGCTTCATGTTTATGGATGTCCACGTGCATTTTCTAGTAGTTAATGAGGATCAATTTTGGATGCTTGAATATGTGCCTGACAGGTAGATGCAATGCAGAAAAGGTATAGAAATCTATGTCTCAGTTTCCATGTGCTCCCTTGTTACAGTTCCATTATTAATCACTTAATAAATAGTATCAGTAACTCTGGGTTTAGTGGTGTGAAGAGCCTTACTTGAAGGTCAAGCACAGACACAATTCCTACCCTCAAGGGTTTTACAGTAGAGTTGGACAGATAATGTGAAGTCCTAGAACCTCACATGGATCATATAGAGAAGATGATGTGTTGTAGGACTTTGAAGTTTGAAGAGATCACCAAGGGCTAAGAAGGTCAGGAAAAGTCTTGTGCACTCAGAGGGTGGGCAGGATTTGGAGATAGAGGAGAAGGGAGTAGGTATTTTAGGTGCTCACGAGAAGAGATGGAGGCAGGGGCCAGGGATGAGCATGGTGGCCATTGGAACAGTAGGAGATTTGCCCTGCTGCTGCAGATGCCATTTAGGGCATGATGGGGGATACACGCACTGGGTAATATGGGACCATGATATGGAAGCTCTGTAGCAGGTCTGTCCAATATAACACAGAATGGCTAGAATTAAATAAAGAATGCTTCCTGCCCTTCTGTTGATCTTAGGACAGGTAGAATAGGAAGGATGGAGAACATCATAACAACAAATACAGAAAAAGAAATGCCTTGTGGGGTTGTAGGTGAACTATTATGATCAACTCATGTTGGACTTCCCAACAATATCTTTTATTGATATTATTTACACACATACTAGTAAAAGCAATATAATGGTGTTAAAAGTTTTTTTTTTTTTTGAAAAGAAGTCTGTATTTTCACCACTCTAATGTCAGAGAGAGGAACTAGTCTTATTTTTTGTGTATTCTCTTCCAATCTGGATTCACATAATTGTAATGAGCAGGTAATCGGATTTTGTGTTCTGCTCTTTTATATAAAATATAGAATTTTCATGCTTCCACATGGTGTTTATACTAATTATTTTTAATGGACACATAGTATCCCATTGGGTTACTTTGCTCACGCATTAGAGTATTATTGAATACTTACATGGTTTCTTACTTTTTGTTGTTACAGATGATGCTACAAAGGATATTGGCATGTGTATGACTTTTTTTTTGGTCTTCTATTGAATTGCTGAGCACATTCCTGAGAGTGTGATTACTGATTCACGGAACAGGAACACATTGCAACCCTTTCTGTGTAATATCAGGCTGCCCTGCAAAGGCCCATACTGACTGAAGATGGCACCAACAGGAAATGAGGGTGGCGTTGTCACCTCCAATTTGGGCAGGAAAAAAGCACTGTTGTTGATGGTAAAATCCCATTTTCTTTGGTGGAATTTCTGTGCAACTATACATTTTGTTTTGTTTACATTTTCTTTTAAAATATTGAGGAGAGAGGAAGCTGAAATGGATCAGGAAGAAAAGCAGTTGATAGGTGAGGGGGTGAGGGAAAGGAGATGGGAAAAGGAAGGGAGGAGAAAGCAATGGACAGCTGTGATGGAGAGAGGGGAAAAGGGAGACCGTGTCGGAATGATACGATTGTGGTGAAAGAGTGAAGGCTCCTGCCGGAACCCTTTGGTTTCTAGATGCCGTCAACCTAATCGCTCCCAAGGCTCTGAGAGTTTCTGGGAGGCTTTGGTTTGAAAATTCCCATTCCATCTCCTCAGCTCTGGTGACCACCTAAGTTTCTGCATTTCTCTTAAAGACCCTTTCCACAAGGCCTCTGATTCTCTTCATGGCCTCTCTCTGCAGGTTGGCTAATGGCTGCCCTCGTGAGCCATCCGGGCATGGAGGTGGACACTCTGAGGAGGCCTGGCTGTAGATCCCAGCGCCTCCTTCCTGCTCTCATGCCCTGGCTTTTGGCCTCTCCTTGGGGAGGTGTTGAGGGGAGACCTTCAGTGTTGAGATCAGTCTCTGAGTTTGCCCTCCCTTTATCTTCCATCCCCGTGAGTCACAGCTGTAGAGACGGAGTGCACAAATATGTTTTTTTTTGAATATGGTTTCAAAGACTTTTTTTTGTTCAGGACTGCAAGTAAGACCTCGTTGTCTACACTGGCTGAGAAAAATTTAGAAACAGAGTATGCTAGGGTGGCCTTCCCCTGATATTTGACAAATTTTCTAGTCTAATCATATTTTTGTCCATGTTTTAGTAGCAAAAGCATAAACCTCAAAATGTTTTATGGAATGTTTGAAGAGCAGAAGAAATATGGCTACAAGAAATATATATATATATTTTTCTTCCTGAGTGATTTTGCAGGTCTCAGGGAAGGAAGACCTGTTTCCTGTCCCTGGAATTCTCTTCCCCCGGGCATCTTATTTCCTCTCACGCCTCCTTATTTGTGCTCTCACCTCTTTTAGGTCTTCATTGAAACATCACTTCCTCCGCGAAGCCTTTTCCATCCACCCAAGCTAAAACTGTCTTCTTCCTCACACTCTCTTCCCTTATCTACTTTCTCTTAGAGCAGTTACCTGATATTACCATCATTTACTTAGTTTTTTTTTTTCTTGTCTCTCTCCCTCACTGAAATGAAAGCTCAGAGTGGGCAGGGACTTTGGGTCTCGCTTGCCATTGTAACCCCAATTCCTAAAACAGTGCCTGACACATGGTAAGTACTTAAAAAATATTTGTGGAATGAATAAAGAAATGAATGAGACAAAGGTATCAGATCTTTGGACTTAAAAACAAATTAAAGAGACCACACTTGGATCAAAACTTAGGCATCTAGAAGAAACGCATTGGTCACAATAGAGAGGGAATATGAAATGAAGATGGCTTACAGGACCACGGCATCTCCAATTCTAGGAATTCAAATGCAGATCCAGCCAGGGTATGTGAAGTGTGGTAGCCTGTTATCCTCATGTGCCTGGTTAAGGGAAGGTGCACGGGGAAGCGTGGCTGCACACATAGAAGCTCTAGTTCCTGGGAGAGTTTCATGAGGAGGATGGTGGTGTTGAAAAGTCAGGATACAAGTAAACCACCAGACCTGTGTTGACCAAGATTGGAGTTAGAGTATGGGAAGTGGGTTTTTCCTGTTCCTTCTCCCTCTGTCCTTCCAACACACAGCCATACCATTCTCATGGTAGCCCTCTCCTTCCCCAGAAATTATCCGAGCTGGAAGGGGAAAGGTGATCATGACAGTGACCTCCTCCCCTTCCTCACTAGTCACAGTGATCTCAGCCACCATGGGAACATGGGGAAGTGCAGTGCCTCAGGCCTAGGTGTGGACATTGCAGAGATAGAGCCAGCATTTACTTACTTTATTATTTATTATTATTATTTTTTTGAGATGGAGTCTCGCTCTGTCACCCAAGCTGGAGCACAGTGGAGTGATCTTGGCTCACTGCAACCTCCGTCTCCCAGGTTGAAGCAATTCTGCCCCAGCCTCCGGAGTAGCTGGGGCTACAGGCACGTGCCACCATGCCTGGCTAATTTTGTGTGTGTGTGTGGAGACGAGGTTTCACCATGTTAGTCAGAATGGTCTCAATCTCATGACCTCAGCCTTCCAAAGTGCTGAGATTACAGGCATGAGCCACTGCGCCTGGCCTATTTTTTATTTTGTATTATTATTTTTTATTTTTTCATAACTTATTGGGGTACATGTGGCATTTGGTTACATGAGTAAGTTCTTCAGTGCAGATTTGTGAGATCCTGATGCACCCATCACCTGAGCGATATACACTGCACTGTATTTGTTGTCTTTAATCCCTCACCCCCCTCCTAGAGTTCCCCTCAAGTCTCCAGAGTCCATTGTATCATTCTTATGCCTTTGTGTCCTCATAGCTTAACTCCCACATATCAGTGAGAACATTCACAGTTGCAAAACTGTGGAACCAACCCAAATGCCCATCAATCAATAAGTGGATAAGGAAACTGGTATATATGTATAATGGGGTACTACTCAGCCATAAAAAGGAATGAATCAACAGCATTTGCAATGACCTGGATGAGATTGTAGATATTATTCTAAATGAAGTAACTCAGAAATGGAAAACTAAACATCGTAGAGCCAGCATTTAAAATGTAAATAATGGCCTATGGCTTTTTCTCCCTCCACACTGCTAAGGTGGTAGCCTTTCTCCCACCCTGAACTATTTTGCACCAAAATAAAAGAAGTTACAGGGTCTGAATCATGAGTCATCAGTTATTCTGAAGGTTATTGGCATCTGCTTTCAACACGCTTAGGTATCAGAAGATGGAGACTTGCTGAAATAAATTTCACTTATTCCTAGGACAAGAAATGGGATCAGATCTTGGGAGAGATAGTTTCCTTTGTACTTGAGAAAGCCTGGATGCCTCATGGGATAGTGTAGTGAATTTTTACAATTTTGTGTTGCCTTGACATCCATTTTGAATACAGGTTTAACTTTCTCAGACCAGAAGCAGGGCTCAGTCACCCTTGACTCAATTCCTACTTCTGGATCACATCTAAATGGCTCAAGCTGGTGGCCAGAGATAAGAACCTAGAAGCATCTCTCCTATTTGGAAGACTGGGCCTCCCGCTCTCACACAGCTTCCCGTACATGGATCATCAGGCATTTGCCTGTGAGCTTAGTGTACCACACCCTACTCCCTTGTTCATGCTGCGAGTTGCCAGATGTGCTCTCTGCCTGACTCTTCATTCCTGCCTCTTCATGTCTGCATGACCCAGGGATGGAGGACTGCTCTGCTGACTCAGTATACCCTCCTTGCCCAGTGTCTATAAATAAAACCATAGAACGTGTTTCCTACTGTGGTGATGTAATGAATGTGCACCTTCTATCTGAAGAACTAGGGGCTGCCCCAGACTGGGTTTGCTCCAGGCTGCTGGGGAGGAAACAAGGTCAGGCTCCCAGCACCAGAGCAATGGTCAGACAAGTATAAATTGAACATGGGTCAGATGAGAGCCACAAGGGCATCTGCCAGTATAAACAAGTTTCCCATGTGAGGGACTCCTGGGAGCAGATTGGACAACTAGGCATTATACTATCTGTCGAATAATAAAGACAGCTCATGGAAGGCACACTGTCAATACCTATGCCCAAGCCTCTCTTGTTTCCTACGAGGGCAGGATTGTAGTCACCCTGGTATTGGAAACCCAACTTAGCTTTGCGCTCTTAAAACAGATAGATTGTTCACAAAAATGGGAAGATGCTCCACCCACCCCCTGTATGCACACCCTTTACAATGTGATTTTGCATTTTGCTGGCCAGTGGGTGCATTTTACTGCCCTACCTCTGAGTGCAGTGGCAAGGGCAGTGTATCAGCCCAAGCCTAGGCTCAGTGGCTTTCAAGAGAAAGCAGTGTTCCATGGCTTTATGGACTGAGAGGTGGAGAAGAGCAGATATGCAAAGAAGAACATCTTTTCTTTGACCATTAAACCTGCTAAAATCAAAAGATTCTGTGGCAGCAAAGAAGAAATGTATTCACACGAGAGAAAAAGTTCCGTTTGTTTTCTTTAGCATGGTTGAATATACGAGCATGAGTCTCAGTGTTTTCTTGCTGGACAGCCAACAACCTCAATACTTTCATTTACAGCCCTTCTGTACTTGAGCCCAGCTCACTGAGAGCTCTGTCATCTGAGCGACTGTGACTTTACTTTGTAGTTAACACAGCCATATAGGACCAAAGAAGACCAGGCATCTCCCCTCCAGACATTCACAGATCTCCCACCAAATAAGATTGCACTAGGAACCTGAAGGGGACCAGTGTCTCTGTATTTCCTTCTAGATGTGGGTACCCACATAATATATGGAGGTGGGAAGGACTGGGCTTGAAGCCATTTGCACCCTAACCTGGGAAGGGCATGCCTGTTATAGTAATTTTTCCTTATCCCCTTGCTACTTGGAGTCAAACAAAACCTGCTAAACTGAGTTTAAAATTTCTGACTAAGAACCAAGACAAATATATAGAAGCAAATATGTAATGACTTACTCAACTGAGAAAATATTAATATTTTGAGAGAAACTACAATCAAAATTTTAAATATTAGAACATGTAGTTCTTCTCAGGACATATTTCCAAAATATTTGTCTGAAACTCAAACCACAGAGCGAATCAGATATGAGCAAAGCTTCAAGAAAGAGAAAGGATAGGCACTGAAAGTGGACACCGGTCATCTGTTGAATCAGTCAAGAATGCTTAACCACACACGCGGCAAAGTGCTCTGAGCAAAACTCACTGAGCCTTCAGCATTAGGACCAAAAGACAGTAAACAAGGCTGGAAGCAATGCCACACAGTCATCTTCAGAAGCCAGGAAGGGTCTTTTCTATTTTCCAGATATCAGCCAGTCTTTAAAGCTCCTGCATTCTGTGGAACAAGAAAGGGACTGAGACACATCAGCGTTCTAAAATTACCACCCCAGGCTTGTTCCAAATGCATGATTTCCTTTGAATTGTACCACAAAGCCACGCAACCACAGAGAGAGTACTGGTTTTAGTTCCGAGCCTTTATCTCTAAAATGAACTCAAGTCCTAATCCCAGCATTTACCCATGAGAAGTTCTGCGACTGAACGAAGAAGGCCTGAAATTCTTGACCCAGGTCATAAGCAGGAGTGAGATGAGTGTAGAGAGCAGAGCCGGGGTTTTGGGGAAGAGAGGGCCTAAGTAAGTGTGGTGGTTGCAGCTTAGGAGCTCCTTATTCCGTTGCTCCTCCAGTGACTTCATCCTCAATTACCACCAAGTGCTGGGCTTGCGCCCTCTCGCTCGTTCTTCTCTCCACCCTATATAACACTCTAACAATATGGACGACCTGCCACATGTGACCTGTGATTTAGAGCTCAGCAGGGTGTGTGTGGAGGTACACTAAGGTGAAAGTGGTCAAGACCAACAGTCCAATGTAATCTCATCCACATCACTGGAGTCTCCTGTGTTATAATTGGGAATGCAAACCACACTGCCAGTTGGACACCTTCTGCCTGAATTGGGAAGGGGACTAATCCTCCATAAGGTTGCCTCTCCCCATCCTTCTTACATCAGAGCTGGAGGCAGTGTCCAAAGGGCCAGCCCTGGAGCACTTAGACATGTTCCCATGTGAGGAGCTCTGCAGCAGGGTCTGGAGGCTATCTCCCCCAGTTCTTTGGTTATATGAATACTTCAGTACAGACACCCACACTGGCCTTTTCTCCTCTGGATGGCTGAGTGGCAAAGGGTTCCCAAACTCAGCCAAATGTTGGACCCCTGGCCATCCTTTCCCTGAGCCTAGATGTATCTGTTACCCATTGCTATGTAACAAATCTTCCACCAACTAGTGGGGTAAAGTATGTGAGTCAGCTGTGTGGTCTGCTCATTTAAGCCAAGCTCTGCCCATCTCACTAGGCTCATGCATGTGCCTGCAGTCACCTGGCAGGTTGGCTGGAGGCTGGCTGGTCTAGGGTGGGTGACAATAGCAACCGAGGCACACGTCTTGTGTTATTCAACAGGTCAGCCCACACTTGTGCATACATCATGTGGGTACCCACATCCAGAAGGAAATACAGAGACACTTGTCCCCTTCAGGTTCCTAGTGCAATCTTGTTTGGTTGGAGATCTACGAATGTCTGGAGGGGAGATGCCTGGTCTTCTTTGGTCCTATATGGCTATGTTAACCACAAAGTAAGGTCACAGCTGCTCAGATGACAGAGGCCTCAGTGAGCTGGGCCCAAATGCAGGAGTCCTTCCCTTCCCCAACAGTCCCAGTGCTCAGGTGGCTGCTCCCTCGTGGTAACTCATCTTCATTAATCAGCTCCCTCTGTCCCGCATCCCTCTTGTGGAAGGATTCTTGGCTGAATTACCAGAAATCTTTAGCTTCCAGATCTTCCAAATCTTTATTTCTTGCTGGTGTGAGACTGTGGAGCTCCAGGCTACAGGGCCAGGGCTGCCAAGGAGCCTAAGACCTTATGAGACAAGATGCCTGAGCAGCGTGACAGTGGAGAGCCCTGGACTTCCCAGAGGAAGTCCAGAAGCTTCTCAACAGTATGAGAGCAGTGAAGTCTCTCCAGAGGTGGACGCCATGTTCCTCAGGTAAGGAAGCAGTGCTGGGGTAACTGTACACTTGTTGCACACCTGCATCTGAAACCTAGCATACTTAGCCATCGCTTCTTTCAGTTCTCATATACAGATGCTTCTCAGGGAGCAAGCAGGCATGAGGAGTGCTGGATTAAGGGCAGTTCCAGCATCCAGCCATGGGGGCTGGTGTCATGTCCCAGCCACTCACAGCCAGTGCTACCTCTTTGGAGAGGCCACCCCTTCTCCAAGCCCATTAGGCCACAGGCTGTGCACCTGATCCTTATGCCTCAGTCTGGGCTGCCTCCAAGACAGACCAGGAGGTAAGACCATGGGTGTCGTTTATTTCAGAGGAGTTCCAGGAAGCAAGGCTGGGAAGTGATTACAGAAGAGAGGAAGGGTACTAAAAGGTGTGTTCATGAGCAGGTAATCCACGAGGGCAACTGGGACTCAACCTGCTAAGGACCCTGTAGGAGACTGTGAATCCACCTCAGGGCTGTTACACTGAGACACAAGGAAGCTGGGATATTTATCCATCCACTAGCAACCCTTATCTGTTAAGGATCATGGTAACTCCCTAGCCCTCCTGGCTGGTCCTTTCTGTGGCAGTGCAACCCCTTAAAGACAGAGGATGGGCCATGCATGGTGGCTCACACGTATAATCCCAGTACTTTGGGAGGCTGAGCGGGTGGATCACTTGAAGTCATGAGTTCAAAACCAGCCTGCCCAACATGGTGAAACCCTGGCTCTAGTAAAAATACAAAAAAAAATTAGCTGGGCATGGTGGTGGGCACTGGTAATCCCAGCTACTTGGGAAGTTGGGGCAGGACAATTACTTGAACCCAGTAGGTGGAGGTTGCAGTGAACTGAGATCATGCCTCTGCACTTTAGCCTGGGTGACAGAGGGAGACTCTGTCAAAAAAAAAAAAAAAAAAAAAGACAGAGGATACCCTCAAGCAGAGAGACTCGGGAAGCCCTTGGTGTAGTAGGGAAACATTTGCAGTGGATCCTGAAAGGGCTGAGGTGATGGGTGAGACACTGAGAGTATCCACTACACCTTGCCAGGCAGACCATTCTCAGCATCTCCAGGAATAGGCTGTGTCTCTGTCTCCTCTGTGCAGTGGCTAGCAATTTTTCTTATCAAAAAATTTGAATCCTTCCCAGAGAAGCCTACTTACTGCACGAAGGGCAGGAGTTTGTGAAAATGGGGATGAGAACAGATACAGTAACACACACAAGAGCACTGGTTTGTCTTGAGACATGAGTCAACCTTTTGTATTCCTTGGTGTCAGGTCATGGACTAAGGCCTCAGGGAGTGGGGTGGGGGCAGCGCATATCATCGGCGACTTCCTGAGAAGGGGCCTCAGGAGGCTCATGGTGGCTGGGAGGCAGGTGCGCTGGCAGGTGAAAGGGTGCCGGTGGGAAATGACAGCATTTATGACACTCCTTTTTCCTATCACAGTTCCAGTGCTTAATAGCTAGTTAAAATGTTTCTTTGGGTGGCGGTTTTACACACTCAAGACACATTTAATGTCATGTAGAGAGTATCTGACAACAAATATTATCGCTGTTGTTTTTCATCCTTTCCCTCTCCCTAGACATGATTTTGAATAAGCCAGATATACAAGCCAGGGAGACAGGAAAATTGGGGTAGCTGTGTCCCTGACTGCGGAGACTTATATGTTGACGTGTCACGTGGCATTTCCTCTTCCCTAATGTGTTGTAATTAAATAAAAAGGTCTTCGCCTCATCTTCAGAGGGCTTCAAAATATGTTCCCAAGCAGGTGGTTGCTGTTTTACATAGGATATTACTTGGGCAATTTGAGTAACCTTTTCAGCATTCAGCAGTTGATGATGTATGGGTACATCCAGGATTTTGAATGGAATGTAAAATCACTCTTGTTTATGTCCTCCTTTTGGAATTGTAATGAGCGGAAGGTAAAAAAGGTACACCTTCTACCCAGGAGAATAATCTACTAATGGTTGGGGAAGTTATTCTGGGATGGTAGAGATCAACACTAAGGTTTTCAGAATGGAAGGAGTCAGTTGGATTTGTAATTGCCTGAGTCAGAATTTATTACATGTGTCTGTTTGACCTTCAGGCTGATACAAATTGAAATGGCAGAATTGATCTCCTCCTTAATTTATGACATTGCAAAAAAGGACAACAAACCCTTGATTCCCTGCTTCTCAAAGAAACCTTGCCCGGATTCTCCTCCAAGAGGCACTTTTGTATTCTGAAGAAAATTCTCTTGAATGGTAGCATTAATGTTGAAAATCTTGCCTGTGTTTCTAAAGATAATTGTGACTTTTGTTAATTTCCAGGAGAATTTAAAAAAGGCAAGCCTTATTGAAAAAAGAAAAATCTAGAAGTTGATTTATAATGGTTATGAGAGGGGTTGTGAGTTTCAAGGAGAAAGGTGATTGAATTTCTTCAGATTGGGCTTTGAGTCATCCTTTCCTACAATTAGAAACAAAAAATGAAGTGGTTATAAAACATGCCTAAGTTAACTACTGGCAGCTTGCAAAGTTGACTTAGTGCTCAGAAATCTTTCATGACTGGCTAAAGGCACAACCCTTGGTAATGCCTAAACCGCAAACTTAGTTACTTCTGTGTTTGTTACTATTGGCATAAAGGGAGTGATCTGAAGAGATGTCTATTTTCTGAATGTACCAACATATCAAGAAAATGTTTATTTTGGACAGCATGTAAGCAAGATACTTGTAAAACTGAAATTTACTCTACAAATGAGAAGCACCATTATTATGATTGGAGACAGACATGGGAAGTATTTGGTAGGCACAGCTGGCCTTGATGATGGATTTGGAATCGCCTGAGGCCCAGAACATGTCACAGGAGTGGTGGTGCTGGCAGAGACCATGCAGAGAGCATTGGACTTTGCTTTTACTGCCTGATTTAGAGTTGGGGTGCACCCCTAGAACAGCAGCTATCCATGGTTGGGCTCCGTTCTATAGGGAATGCTCCTAGATGATCTGCCCAACCAGATACCAGATTCTTGATCATGAAGTTTGGTCAGCTCCATCTGATAAAAGTACATAGCATGTAAATACAGCAAAATAAATAATTGATAATGACTGAATGCACTCAAGCCATATGATACATGCATTTAACTAATATGAAATCAACCACTCTCATTAAGCAAAATGGAAGATATTTCTATTATTTGCTGTAAAAAAGATACCCCAATCAAATTACGTTTTGGCCTTCATAGTGCCAGAGGAAGGAAGGCCATAGTCAAAATGCAAAGAGAAACAATGTAAGTTACTTCTCGGTTTTTGAACTCCAAGGATCTCTGTCTTGGTGAATTCTAATCTGTTGAATAGATTTTCAAGGATAATTTAGGCCACACTTAATTTTTAGAGTCAACCCTCTATAAATGCACATTGTGAGGAAAACTGTTTACAGCAACAAGGGTTTAAGTAGAAACATATACACGCCAGCTACCAACATTCTCATTGTATCTAGTTACACCTGCAGCCCAGCCTCACAAACCTCAGAGAATGTGTTTCCTCTACATTTTACCAGGCAAAATGCAAGGCTCTGGTGTTAACCACCAATCTCTCCTCATGGGGCCTTTGACAAAGCCCCTGTTGGTCCTGCTCTAATCTGATCCCTCTTCCTCTTTGTTTTTCTGGATGATTCTGTGTTGGTTGAAGCAACCTACATCCTATAGTAAAATTGTGACACTGATCGCTTCCTCCTGCTTTAGTAAATGTTAAGGTATCTTAGTCATGAATCTGCAGTGACTCAATAGTCAGCCCTAAAACACAGCCTTCAGTTTTCATAGTTCTTTAATGCTATTTTGATTCCTAATTTATCTAACTATACATCCACAAAGTGCTTGAAGGAGGACATTTCTCAGATTCAATTATTCTCTGCAAATATCTCCTGTGAATACTGTTGTGATGAAGTCTTACAACGCTACCTGATTCTTGGTGGGAAGATGGTAACTTTTGTGCCAAGTGATTGATACCTGAGAACTGAGAACTTCCATTCCCTTCTACTTTCTGGTAGTTTCTTATTTGTTCTGTTATTCTTTCTGGTTTCCCAGTGGCAATTGAAATAAACCTATGCATATCGGCTGGGTGTGATGGCTCACGCCTGTAATTCCAGTACTTTGGGAGGCTGAGGTGGGCCAGTCAGTTGAGGGCAGGAGTTTGAGACCAGCCTGGCCAACATGGTGAAACCCCATCTCTGCTAAAAATACAAAAATTAGCTGGGCATGGTGGCGCGTGCCTGTAGTCCCAGTTATTCAGGGGGCTGAATCAGGAGAATCGCTTGAACCTGAGAGGTGGAGGTTGCAGCGAGCCGAGATCACTCCACTGCACTCCAGCCTGGGCAACAGAGTGAGACTCTGTCTCAAAAATAAATTAATTAATTAAAAAGAAATCTATGCATGTCACCCTGTGGGTAGGGTGGTTCTGTTTAATTATTCTATTAGGCAGAATAATGCCCCTCAAAGGTGTCCACATCCTAATCACTAGAACCTGTGAATATGTTACTTTAAATGATCAAGCGGGGTTAGGGTTGCAGATGGAATCAAGGTTGCTAATCAGCTGACCTTACAATAGGAAGATTATCCCGGGTTACTGAGTGAGCCCCATGTAATCATAAGGGTTCTGAAAAGTGGAAGGTGGGGGCAGATGCCATGTGAAAGGAGGACCTGACCCTCCGATGATGGAGATGGAGGAAACGAGCTACCAGCTCAGGGATGCTGACAGTCTCTAGAAGATGGAAAAGGCAAGAAATTGATACTTTCCTGGGCCTTCGGGAAGGAACACAGCCCCCACCTGGGTTTCAGCTGGCGCGATCCATGTTGGACTGCTAACCTACTGAAGGGTATGATCGTAAATTTGCATTGTTGCGAGCTGTTAAGTGTGTGACAATTTGTTACAGTAGCCAGAGAACATGGATACAATGGTTTTATTTCAAACTGTACTTGGGATTCCTTGGCTGTGAACAATCTGTACTGTAATTTTGTCCTTGTTGTTGCTTGATAATGACTATCATTTATTGAACCTTTACCACGGGTCTAGTCACTGCTCTAGGTGCCCCACAAAGAGCCATTTCTTGAATCAGTACATCAAGGCTATAAGTACCATCAACATCCCTGTTTTACATGAGAAAACCAAGACTCAGAGCAGTGAAGTCACGCACAGCTTGATGGTGGTGGAATTACGATTCACACAAGCCGATTTCAAAAGCCCTTCAGTCCTCCTGACTTTTGTGATAGACTGTGCCTTGCTTTACCCACTTAGAAAGGATGCCTATTTTGCAGATGAGAAAGTTGGAGCCCTGAGGAGGTAGTGGTAAAGCAAGAGCATTTGGTTCACAGGGTCGGGGCTTTTCAGTGGGTTATCTGCTGGCTGAGAAACACAAATGCTTCCAGTCTGGAGGGACACAGCTTTCTAGCTGCATGTGATAGAAAGGTTGGGATTGGGAAGCGCAGTGAGATTGGAGGAGGAAGGACATGCAATGGCAGGACAGAAGTCCTAGGCAGCCAGTGGTGAATGGACTTGCTGTCTCTCGTTCTATGACCTATTGACCTATTTTATTTATTTATTATTTATTTATTTATTCCAACTTTTAGGTTCAAGGGGCACATGGGCAGGTTTGTGAAGTGGGTCAATTGCGTGTTGCAGGGGTTTGGTGTACAGATAATGTTATCACCAGGTAATCAGTGCAATACCTGATAGGTAATTTTTCTTCCTTTCTTTTCTTTTTTTTTTTGAGATGGAGTTTCACTCTCGTGGCCCAGGCTGGAGTGCAGTGTCACGACAGCGGCTCACTGCACCCTCCGCCTCCCGGGTCCAGTGATTCTCCTGCCTCAGCCTTCCGAGTAGCTGGAATTACATGCACCTGCCACCATGCCTGGCTAATTTTTTGTGTTTTTAGTAGAGACGGGGTTTTGCCATGTTGGGCAGGCTGGTCTCAAACTACTGACCTCAGGGGGTCTCAGCCTCTCAAAGTGCTGGGATTACAGGTGTGAGCCGCGCCCAGCCAATAGGTAGTTTTTCAATTCTCATCTTCCTCCCATCCTCCACCCTCAAGTAGACCCCCATGTCTTTTCCCTTCTCCATGCCTATGACCTACTTATTTGAGACAAGGTCTTTCTCTGTTGCCCCGGCTGGAGTGCAGTGGGGCAAACACGACTCACTGCAGCCTTGACCTCCCAGGCTTAAGTGATCCTCCAGCCTCAGCCCCCCAAGTAGCTGGGACTAAAGGCATGCACCAACACACCCAGCTAATTTTTGTATTTTTTGGTAAAGACAAGGTTTCACTGTGTTGCTCCCTGGTCTCGAACTCCTGGGCTCCAGTAATCTGCCTGCCTTGACCTCCCAAAGTGCTGGCATTTCAGGCATGAGCCACTGTGCCTGGCCTCTATGACCTATTTTAATAAAAGCAATGTTTTTATTTCTTGAAGCCAAAAGTATGGCTCAGCATGGTGGGAATGTGCACAGTTTGCCAAAAACTGCCGTGAACATGGGATAAAAGCAGAAAGACAGCCCTGAAGCTTAGTTTCCACAACCATGGTTCCCTTACTTTTCTGGGTTACAGACCATTCACAGCCATGGGAACCCCTTATCCATCTGTTTCCACTCGGCTTTCTAATTTAACAAAGAAAAACCCAATCACTGCACTGAAATCAGCAAACAAATTGTGTTGCTGTTGATGAGAAACCAGTGAGGTGTTCTCCTTGGCTTTCGTTTAAAACTACAAAGTGAAAGCCTTCAATCATTCCTGGAAAAAAATGCAGAGTCATTGTCACAAAAAGAGGAAAAAAATCTTAGTTAAGGTGTCTGTTATTTAACAGATATTTTAAAAATATCATCTAAAAGATTTTAAAATGGGGATTTTTTTAGCACCGCATTTGGCCTTCCACCACACTTTAAGAACCTTGCTGTAGGACATCTGGACACCACCAATTTGTGAAATGAATATGTGGAAGGATGAAAATATGTACTCCATTGTCCCAGGTCACTTAACATTTATTTGTTAGCATGCTGAGCTTGCTGAGCTGGGCGTTTTTTTCTTTTCTTTTCTTTCTTTCTTTTTTTTTTTCTCTTTAGTCATTCCAAGCTTTAGTATTGTCCAAACAAATTAAAATTCATCTCAATAATTTAGATTAATGTAGGTCTCTTCAATTGATCTATGTATATGTTGCATAAAAAATGAGATCATTAAAAGACTGCTCTGGGAGCTTAATACAGAAACACAAACATGCACTATGATAATAATATTAATAATGTTTTCTGTGCCTTTTATTCCAAAGGGTTTCAAAGAGCTTTACCAACTTTACAAATAATGTTTGTGTATACAAGTAATGCATATATGCATTAATCTTCTAGGTAGTTCCTAATATTATTAGTTCTCCCCCAACCCCCAATTTGGGCCTTAATGTCTTTATGGGTATTCTCCATGTTTATCTGTTGTCTGTCTTCTCCTCTTACCATTTAAGCACTGGGGCCACCAAACTCTTTTTTCTGTGCACTTCCATCAACAAAAAGGGGTGAAACCTGCACCTTTACTATGTGCGTTTGTGTGCGTCTGTGTATGTTACATAAAAATTATTCTTCCATACTGTGGTACTGATGTATTGTGTGTGTTGTAAAGCATACCTAGAAATATATAAAATTGATTATACGAAGTTGAAATACAAAACATTTTGTAATATTTCTGATGGCTTCTCATCTTCATTAACTAATCTCTCAAGCCACAGTAAATACCTAGAGAAAAATTTAGTGTGAATGATACTGGAGGTAAATAAAATAATGTTCTTGATAATTTCATCACAGTTTTAGCTAACCTAAACTTTTTTAAACTTTTCATTTTGAAAATTTTAAATACGCACAAAAGAAGAAAAACTAGTATAATGAAACCCCACATTTCATCACTCACCTTCAACATTATCTACACTTTTAATCATCATAATTAGATCATTATTATTCTTATCTGGTAATGTGTCTAGTAAATAGTTCCTAGTGGAAGTGAGGTCTCAGCTCTGCCATTTTCTTTTTGCTCCAAGATTTCATGGGAGACATCTTTTTTTTTTTTTTTTCCTTCTTTTTGAGACAGAGTCTTGCTCTGTCACCCAGTCACCCAGGCTGGAGTGCAGCGGTGCAATCTCGGCTCACTGCAACCTCCACTGCCTGATTTCAAGCGATTCTCCTGTCTCAGCCTTCTGAGTAACTGGGATTACAGACATGCACCACCATGCCCAGCTAATTTTCAGTACACATAGTGTTTCGCCATGTTGGCCAGGCTGATCTCAAACTCCTGACCTCAAGTGATCTGTTTGCCTCCCAAAGTGCTAGGATTACAGGCATGAGCCACCGTGCCCAGCCAAGAAGACATCTGTTAAGATACTCTTTGTATTAGTCATTTCAGGCTGCCATAATAAAATACCACAGAGTGGCCGGGCTTAAATAACAGAAATTTATTTCCCATGGTTCTGGAGGCTAGAAGACTAAGATCAGGGTGTCAGCATGGATAAACTCTGGAGAGGGCCCTCTTCCTGGCTCGTAGATGGCTTCCTTCTCACTGTATGCTTGCCTGGTCCTTCTTTAGTTCATGCATGGAGATAGGGAGACTGCGAGCCCCCTGCTGTCTCTTTTCACTATGCCTCACGCTTATGACTTTGTCTAACCCGAATTACCTCACCAGGTTCCCATCTCTAAATACCATCATCACATTGGAGATGAGGGCTTCAACATATGAATTTTGGGGTGACTCAGAATTCATATAAATTCAGTCCATAGCGCTGGTCTAATTTTTGATAGTTTATGTAACACTAGAGAAATGAGTGTTAGAGAAATTATACATTCTCTTTGCTGGCACACTTAACGACAATAAGTTGCATGTTGAAAATGAGCAAATGAAGGAAGGAACCACCACTGCAAACCCCCCAGGTTTCCCTCAGATGCCTGTAATCCTAGACATGCTCTGAGATACATGATCTGCATGAGACCGTCTGTGTCACCGAGTCAATGAAATATTGAGATAGCCTTTCATTCTTATTTTTTAAGAGAAAAATGTAGAAGTTTTAATATTTCCTATCTGTAACTGTCATATGCCATTCTTTTAAGTAATCATATTTCAATAAATTTGTGAAGACCAACCTTTTGTTGGCTGCCAGGTCTTTTGGATAGTATCTGCCTTGGTCAGGTAAACACAGAATTAAAGCATGTTGGCTTTGTCTAATTTACAAAAAATATATAATCTTTGTTTCACTTAAAATGACCATAGTGTTTGGTCTTCTGCCCATAGAACTGAGCCATATAAAAGGTGTGCATTAAACCTATCTGAGTATATGTAACATCTTGCATGAATTGCAATATGCATTCAACTCTCATTCATTCACTTATTGAGCATGTGCTGTGTGCCCTGCACTGTTCTTGACGCTTGGGTAATATCAACGAATTACACATAGAACGTATATTCTAGTGGAGGGAGGTAGAAAAATACATAGATCTGTAAATTATGTAGAATGTTAGAAGAGGTAAGTGCTATGAAAGAGTTAAAGCAGGCTAAGGAGTAGTGGGGGTGGGGTGGGAGTGGGGCTGGGTTGCAATTTTAACTACAGTAGTCAGGGTAGGTCTCATTGTGAAGGTGAGCTTTGAGCAAATATTTGAAAGGTGAGACAGTTGGTTATACGGCTAGATTGTTCTGATCAGAGGGAGCAACTCTTGCAAAGGCCTAAGGAAGGAGTGTACATGATGTATGTGACCATTAGCTTGGGGGGCCAGAGTGTATGGAGGGTGGGGAGAAAGAGAGAGAGAGTCAGAAAAATAACAGGGACCTAGACTATGGCGTTCCATGTCATTGTAAGACTTTGGCTCTTACTTGGAGGAAAATGGGGAGCCATCGCAGGCTTTTGAAGGGAGGAGGCATATGATCTGACTTATGCTTTAACAGGATCAGTCTGGTTCCCATGTTGAGCCTCAAGAAAGGACAAAAGAGTGCCCAGGAAGACTGGGTAGGAGCCCATTACAGGAATCCAGGTGAGAGATGATGGCAGCTCAGACCTGGGTAGGAGCCATGTGGTGTGAGAAGGGGTCAGATTTTGGATATATATTGAAGGTAGAGAATGCTGTTCTTTGGTAAATTAGATGAGAAAAAGGGGTTAGGAATAACTCCAAAGTTTTTGGCCTGAGTCGCTGGAAAAATGGAGTTTGCATCATTTGAGATGGAAAGGTTGCAATTGGAACGGGTTTTGTGGGTAAGAGCCAAAGTTCAGGTTTGGACATGCTCAGTTTGGGGAGCCCACCAGGTAACCAAGCAATGGTGTTGAATAGGCTGTTGAATATATCAGTCTCAAGTTCCAAAGAAAGAATGGAGCTGGAAATAAAAATTTGGAAATTGTTAGCATAGAGAGCATGTACTATGTGCCAGATATCATGCTAGGTGCTAGGAATACACGGTGAATAAGATGAACTCAAGATCTTGTGCAGTTTTCCAAACTATGCTTTCCAACCATGGTTCTGCATAAGTAAATGAGTATTCTGAGGGGGAAAAAAAGCTCTATAGTCAAATAAATTGCAGAAACGTTGTGTGTCACTCTTAGGATTCATAATGCATATGAACATTTTAAAGGCTTTGAGAAGTTCTGCACTAAAGAAATCTGTTTAAATGTGTTTAACCCAGATTTCCCCAAATTTATTTTCATTGCATTTTAATTCCCTTTTGCAGGCATGCATATTACCCTCTGAAGATAACAAATTTGGAAATCCGAACTGGTGCAACTGATAATGCAAATAACTAGTTATATTGTGATGTGACACGGGTTTCAAGTGAGATGTTCACTAAGTTTTATTGAAGACAAACATAATATTTTCTACCTGGAAAGGCAAGGAAAGGCTTTTATCCATATTTTTTTTTTTTTTTATTTGTGTTTTTT
>NW_016820792.1:555620-572714 GCF_001698545.2 Rhinopithecus bieti | reverse complement strand
AAAAAAAAAAAAAAAGAAAATGCAGAAATCACTGGTCTTCTGTGTCGCTCGCGCTGGGAGTTGGAGACTGGAGCTGTTCCTATTCGGCCATCTTGCTCCGCCCTGTATCTGTATTTCTTTAACCTCAGAACGATAGACTCATGCCTTATGGATGAGGTCCAAATACAGCCCCGACAATAACAAGTTCCGATTCACTGGATGAACCGAAGTAAGTTACATCTCTGTTTCTTTTTCAACTGGAAAATTAAGACAGAAATATTGACCTATACATCAAGGGTATCATAAAAAGCAGTTATCTATTTTGCAATCATTGTATTTGATTAAATTGCATTCACTTATTGGGAAATACAGTTGTTAAGAGTTAGCTGTCAATTATTGATTAATAAGCACCCTTTACTTAGCCTAATTACCCCTGCATTCATAGCTTTAATTAGCACCCGAAATGAATTAATTAGAGGATGAGGGTGGTAGAGTTAACGGTAGCCCAGGTTAGTTTGATCAGAGAGTGGTGCTAGCCTGAGAGATTTTAGAAAACTTGTAAGGTTTAAAGGAGTTGAACTGCATAGAATGCATCACAGGTGGGTTGTAATTGCTTCGTCCCTTTGATATTAATGTGTGGAGTACGCACAGAGGGGAGCTGTACTTAGATTCTATTATTGGCATCCTCCTAAACATTCCCACCCACAAACTTGATGAGGGATCCCACAAGACTTTGCTCAATTCTTTCTTCGCAGATGATGTGCTAATTTTTTTTAAAAAAATTACTTGCTGAGACGTATGACTTCATTACGTTATGTAACATAGGTTCAGTTGCGACTAAAAGTGCTGAATGGAATGGAAGAAATGGGATGATGGAAGAACAGATTTGGGCAATTAATAATGAAATTTGCACCAGCAACCATCAGCTTTCATTTTAGGCTTAGTCTCAAAGGTAGTTGTTTCCACCTGTTTTTTCCGCATTCCTTTTTACCCCAGACTTGCTCCGTGTTTCTCATGTTGAGAAATGCCTGACAATCATGCCTTTTGATATATAGGCTTATCTCCTATCCTACCAGTGCAAAATCAGAGATACTAGATTGAACAGCTTTGATTTGTTGTTCTTTCCATTATTTTAATTAGAATGTGATTTCAAAAAGCATTGTTTGTATTTCCCCATTTTATCTAACACGATATTATTTTTCCTGTTTTGCATGCAGTGCTTGGTGTGCTTACCTTTATGTCTTCTACAGTTTTGAAACACTTCTAATTTCCTCACTGGGATGGTGGCGTGTGCTACAGCTCTTAAAAACATTTCCACACTTGAGAAGTTGGGAAGGAATGTACAGACAATTGAACTGTCATGCCAAGACCTAGTTTAATGAATCAATGTCATTCCGATTACGTAATTTCTAATGCAATCTCAAGAAGGAAAAGTGAGAAATTGGAGGCAGAAGATGTCAAGAGGTATCATAATAGAAACTGGAAACTGTCTTCAAGGGAAGTTGGTACATGAATATATATTTGGAAGTGATCAAACCTCCTGGCCATCGGGAGTACCCAAAACTGACTTATCTAACAGTAGATTTCTCAAAGTAGCTCAGTGGACTTGCTTTTGAATATACCAATAATTCTCTCTTTAAGCACCTAACTCAAGATGACTATGATTGAACTAATAATCACTACCATCATCTCCCATTTTCCTTATCCCTCTTTTCAGTGTTTTTCCCCTTGGTGAATGGAACCAACATCCATTTGGTAGCACAAGACCAAATCCTTTGAGTTACTCTCCAGTGCCCAGTGGAAAGACTTACTTCTCCTCTAGATAATATTCAACGGCATTTCTTTGTTTCATTGCCACTGTCCTAGTCCAAGCCAACCCCCTCTCTTGTGTGATCCTCTGCGGTAGCCTGCTAATGGTCTCTCTTACATTTTCACCTTCAGTCTGATTCCTATGCTACAGCCAGAATTAGCATATGCCTCAAAATGCCCATCTTAGGACATCTTCCCCTCTCCCCTTATAAAACACTGCGATGGCGCCCTATCACTTTAAAATTCAGCAACAAGTCGTTTTAACAACAGTACATCTCCCCCTGCTCTGGCTTCCTCTCATCTCCACTGCTCCTTTCTCTCTGATCTCCAGCCAGGCTGCTTTCTTTCAGGCTCTTGCACAAACCCTGTTCCCTCTTGTCCTGTGCACATGCTCTTGTCTCTGCCTGAAACCTCTTTCCTCATCTTTGCTACAATCCTATGTACCCTTTAGGTTCCAGGTCAATCACCGTGTCCTCATTGCAGCTTTTTGACCCCCAGACCAGGCCATTCCTCCCTGCCCATTACATGGTCTTAGTCACCTTCCCCTCCTTCACAGCACTTCACTTAATTGTGATTTTGTAAGTATTTCTGTGATGACTTAATTCATATTCATCTCTACTACTAGACTATAATTGCCATGAGTCAAGGGCCATCTGTCTATCCATCATCTATCAATCATCTATCTATCCATCATCTATCTTTAAAATATATGTATCCAAATTCAGAAATACACATTCAAAAATATATATTCAAAATTATACATCAGTTTTTTTTTTAATACACATCCCACAAGGAGGAGCTCAATACATATTTGGGAAATTGATAATTTGTAATTTTCTACCTGGTATACAAAGTTTCCCCAGAATGAACAACTCCACTGTTTCAAAGCAGGAAGCAAACTGCTTCTCTCCTATCTGCTATTTTCTAAGAATTTTTAGTCTAAAACCTGAGACCATTAGTTGATATTACTTCGACTTTCTTTTGTCTATATTTTCTCTGTGGTCTTTCTTTGTAGTCTCTCCTTTTTTCCTCATTCGTGCCTTCTAAATTATGTTAAAATCTCATAAAAGGTGTGCCTTTGGTTTTATTGGTCTCTTTTTGTAGTGTGTATCAGTGCAGCCTGAGCAGAAAGGTGCTGTTAAGTGATTAAAAAAAAAATTTATGATGGGAATGACAAAAGCATTGTTCCACCAATGTGTTCCACTCTCAATAACTTTACATCCTCTTGGATACTGAGACAGTATCAGTGGACGTATAATTTCTCTACCATGAGATCAGACTCCAACCATTCCCACCCAGTAGCTTCCTTCATGTACCATAGTGTGTGTGTGCTGGGGGGGTATTACCAGAGTAGCTTGATTGTGGTAATGACTCACAGGCAGAGTCATTCAGCTTCTCATATCTGAAAAATGATCAATGATTTAATTAACACATTGCTCCTCCAAGTTCCCAGGGGTAAATGTATGCATATGGACAAAATAAACTAATCCATAAAGTCACTGATCATTTCAGTAGATTCATATGGAATTTCACATAATACTTTGAAAATATGCAATGGCTTATAAACAACATTCTCTAATGAAACTAAATTTAAGTCAGCAGGATGAAAAATAAAGTAACGTTTGTTCAGCTGACTCTTTGAGGCAGTTTGGTAACGCCATGAGCACTAGTCCCTAAGTTAGAACTGGGCGTCATTTTTGGTTCCTTTTTTTCTATGCAGTTGATCTTAGGCGAGGAATCTACCTGAACCTCATTTTCCTCTTTAATAAAATTAGAAGCACAATGCCTCTCACACAGGAATGTTTTTATAAAACACAGAACACCATATTGTTAATGCTGTTATTGCTAATTACCAAGTGAAAGCAGTCTGAAGGTCGTTTGTCAAAATGTGATAGCCTCCAAGTGTGAGGCGGATCTCAGGAATAAAAGGGTCTCAGGAATTTACCTTTCCTTTAATAAGATCCAGTAATGATCATGAGGAGTGGCAAAGTGGGTGCGTGACTCATTCATTCAGACACATCCGGGAAAGAACCAAATCAGCAAACCAGCCTGTGCGTCTGAGTGCATGTGTGTGCATGTAGGTGTGTGTGAGTCTTTGTGTGAAGACTGCTGATTCCTTTGCTTCAATCACTGTCACAAAGTAGGTGTCATAAAAATGAACCCAAATGCTTTTCTGGTTCAGGAAGAAATAAATGCAGGCAGCTAAAATGAGTCCACAAAAAGGCAGTAATATTGCAGTTAAATGTTGGAATGAGCAAGACTTCTGCAATTGATTCCCAGTTAGAGAATGAAGACATTCTTTTCTTTCTCTAAATGTGAAAAGATAATTTTCAAAAATCTAAAAACAGGACTCATTCAAATATAGAATGAACAAATATCAAAATGTATTAATTCATTACTAAAGGTACCAGTAAGATGATAAAACTGCAAGGAACATTTAAGAAACTGGGGTTCTCACAGACCATTAGGGAGGGCACACTGAAAGCTGGATACTATCCTACAGGGCCATGCAACTATAACCTTTGAGGGCATTTTTTTTTTTCTTCTGAATAGAAGTAATTTGCATTTCCACCAGACTAAAATCTACAATTTAGCATATAACATCACAGTGTCTGGGCTCTAATCAATAGTAAATAGAAATGTCAACAGAGGTACATTCTCCTAGAGATTTAACCCCTACTGGGCCAGTTGAACAATGCTTCAGTGTTTCAGAATGGCATTAAAGAGTTTGCAGCCATCCTCTTGGCCCTGTTTCCAAGTTTGGGTACATTTTCTTAAGACAAGTGGTTGATTAAATCTAATTTTCCAATTTTTCCAATGTAGGGGAATAGCTCCAGCAACCTGATAATCCTCTCATATGCTGGCTCTGAGCAGGAATTCAGGATTGCATCAGCAACATGGCTGGCATCGAAGCTTTGGTGGTGTGGCTGGCAGTCATTCTGCCCCGAGCAACACAGATATTGGAGAGTATTCAGGTCGAGCCCTCATTTTAAAGCTGAGGAAACTGAGGCCAGAGAGGGAAGTGATTGTCTGGCATATCTTTTCCTGCCTTGTTTTTTAAGGTCCAACTCAAGAATTATCTTTCTTTTTAAATCATCTCTGACACCTAATGCCCAAACCCTACCCACCTTAACAGAAGGTAGGGCGTCCCCACCACTGTGATCCCATAGAATTGTATTAGTATCTCTACCATCACGTGTGCCATATTGTTTTATACCCATTTGTTCGTTTGCTTATCTCCCTGGCTAGGCTTGGGGTATTTCAGTGTAGGAAGAGTATCATATTCATTTTTGTATGTTAGTGTTGAGTTCTGTGCCTGACATATGATAAATGCTCACTAAGTGTTTATTGATTTGAATTGAAATTGCCTGAGATTCAACAAGTTTAGTGGCAGAGTTTTGAGAGGACCCACCTCTCCTATATTTCAGACCATCACTCCTTCTATGACATCTCGGTATCCCTAAAAACTGCAGCACCGTGTTAATCATAAATGGTAGCCTAGTGTCATAGACTGTGTAATAAGTGATATAAACAGGAATCGTGAACAGATGGAATCTTTATTCAGGTTTTCCATTTGCTTTAGTACTCAGGCAAGCAGCACAGAAGTGACAGGAAAGACCCTTCCCCACTTCTCACTGCCTTAGAGTGGGAGCCCCTCCAGCCTTGCAAGTCTCAAGGCCTTGCTAGCATACATGAGCACACAGCTCCCGCTGCAGGGCTAATGGACTTCAGGGAATATACGTGGTATCTGGTGTCTAGGCATAGCTTCTCAGTGAAAGGCAGCTTTTTATCTTTTCTAGAATTCCCTATTTTCATGACAATTTTATATATTTCATTCAGCCCTCTATATCCTGCAGGTTCCTCATCTGTGGATTCAACCAACTGCAGGTCAAAACTATTTAAAACACGCAGTAAAATAACAATACAACAATAAATAATACAACTTTTAAAATATAATATAACAACTATTTACATAGCATTTACATTGCATTAAGTATAATAAATAATCTAGAGATAATTGAAAGTATACAGGAGGATATACGTAGGTTATATGCAAATACAATGCCATTTGATATCTAGGGACTTAAGCATCTGAGGATTTTGGTATCCACTGGGGTCCTGGAACAATCCCCCATGGATACCAAGGGAAGACTGTATAATTATCTGATGAATGTGTAGATAATTCTTATTGGAGAAAATCTCAAAACTATTAGAGAAAAGCAGAGCATTAAATCACCTGCTTGTAATACTTTGGTGTAAATTCTTAACGTATTCTTCTATACATCTGTATCTATCTATCTATATGAATTATTTAACCAAATTGTGATCACGCAGCCTGTAGTTCTTATAATTTACATTTTATAACTTAACTATATATACAAGCTTACTGCCCTGTTAGAAAGTAGAGTTGTATGTATAATTTGTAATTACTGCATATCATGGCATTGTCTAACTGACCATTATTTAGCCATTTAAAAAATATTGTTGGCCACATTGGTGGTTTCTAATTTATGATAGTTATAAGCAATCTCAAGATAAATATAATTGAGGCTAAATCTTGGCATACAACATTTAAAATAATATTTATTGTATGGGTTTTTATTATTATTATTATTATTATTATTTGTGGGTTTTTTTTTTTTTTTTTTTTTTTTGAGACAGGGTCTTGTTCTGTCATCCAGGCTGGAGTGCAGTGTCACAATCGTGGCTCACTGTGTGTGGTCTAGGCCTCCTGGGCTCAAGGGATCCTCCTACCTCAGCCTCCTGAGTAACTGGAACTACAGGCACATGCCACTGTGCCAGAATAATTTTTTTAAAATTTTTAGTAGAGATGGGGTCTCACTATGTTGCCCAGGCTAGTCTCCAACTCCTGGGCTCAAGTGATCCTCCTGTCTCAGCCTCCCAAAGTGCTGGGATTACAGACATGAGCCACTGGGTATTTGTTTTCTGTTTACAAAATGTAGTTTCCTTATTTCTTGCTTCAGTTATCTCTGCCTTAGTGTCTCGCATTTTTCTTTTTCTGAGTGCCTTGGCCCAGATGGAGTTAAGAGAAGTAATATTCCTCTCTTTGCTTCCCTGGTCCCATTTGCTGGTTCTCTTTATTTGAAAAGAAGTAACATCAAAAT
This sequence comes from Rhinopithecus bieti, assembly GCF_001698545.2. NCBI lineage: Eukaryota > Metazoa > Chordata > Mammalia > Primates > Cercopithecidae > Rhinopithecus > Rhinopithecus bieti. The sequence continues at coordinate 565,800 of NW_016820792.1, read as the reverse complement.
GAATAAGGAAAGATGAAGTCTCTGGTTCACCATGGTTCCTCCGTTCTTTCTTATCTACTTTTCACATTCTCTTCACCTCCTTGCCTTTTCTTCAATTTAATTCAGGGCTACCCTTCTGAATGGTCGGAAACCTGGAGGACTAGCAAAGCAACACGATAGCCATGGCCAGCGGACAGGCCACATGCCACTGAGGGCCACCATCAAGATATTTCATCTCCATTGATGTTATCTGTGCTTCTTCAAGAAGAAAAAAAGACTAAACAATCCAAAATTCCCTAAGAAAGAACCGTATGCTTTTAACTGTTAATGAATCATTTAAAACTATTATTTTAACAATATTCCTGGGAGTGAAATGTTTTCCATGTGTGTGATTGTCCAAAGCATCTTGATAGCTCCTGCCATCTGGAATGGTTATTTGTTATTTCTAGCTATGCAACTTTCCCAACTCTTTGTAACATCTCCAGAAACCATGCTTATCTTGAAATGCTTATTTCTCTGAATTTTAATTAACAATGTAACAGGTGAGAACACGGTTGGTTGGAGAGGAGAGCTGATGAGATTTCTGCTCTGTCTGGGTGTCCTGATGTCAGGCGTGATGGCAAAACCATCCTGTCACCTTCTTTTCTCCTCTTCTGCTCTGCATGGTTGGTTTGTTGTCTGCACAAGGCCCCCATCCTTTCAGAAGGCATTGCTCTGACATCCTGTATAGGACCAGCAATGTTAAATTCATGCAGTTGTGAAAGATTAGAACTGAGAGAAGAGTGGGGGTGAAGTGGTGGGGAAACCATCACGCGTGGTTACTAGCTTCCTCATACATATTTCAGTAAACTGCAGGGTGGTGGTCTTCCCTGCTTTTCCGTTCTGCTGACCCTCCTTGGAAGGTGAAGAAAGGTCGTGTGTGTGTATGTGTGTGTGTGTGAGAGAGAGAGAAAGATAGAATTACTACAAAAGGAATTCTGTCTTAGAGTTGGCTGAAGGCAGACAACAATTGGTGTCAACACATTCACATTCCAAAGCCAGGTGCTCTCTCAGCCTCCTAAGCTGACATTTAGGTACTGATATAGAGACCACTGACTCCCATCTACAAGAAGCTAGAGATGCCACAAAAGAGGCTGAACATGAGGTCAAGAATTTCTTTGGAGAGAGAACATTGTATTGGGTCCCATTCCCACCCCTCATGGAGGAGGGCTAGGGGTGTTCCTCTCTTTCCTAGTGACCTGGGCTTCAAGAGACCGTTGGAGACCTTGGTCTGGGGGGGATAGTGTTGATTCTGGATGGCTCATACAGTCTGTGTAAATTAGTCTGTTTTCATGCTGCTGATAAAAACATACCCAAGACTGGGCAATTTACAAAGGAAAGAGGTTTAATTGGACTCACAGTTCCTCGTGACTGGGAAGACCTCACAATCATGGCGGAAGGCAAGGAGGAGCAAGTCACGTCTCACATGGATGGCAGCAGGCAAAAAGAGAACGTGTGTGGGAAACTCCCAGTTTTAAAGCCATCAGATCTCATGAGACCCATTCACTATCACAAGAACAGCACAGGAAAGACCCACCTCCATGATTCAATGACCTCCTACTAGGTCCCTCCCACAACGTGTGGGAATTATGCAAGCTACAAATGAGATTTGGGTGGGGACACAGAACCAAACCATATCACTGTGTTAGTAGAGTGGAAGCTTGCTCTCTCTCCCAGAGTGAGAGGCAGGTGACTGGCAGGGAAAACATGATGTCATCCTGCCAGAGACCTATGGCTAGGGGAGTCCAGTGAATGAGTATCCCCAAACCAACAAAACACCTCATGAGAGGGCAATTCCCACAGCCAGAAAATGCTGTCACAAGATCAAAGTCAGTGACATAAGAATTTTTCTCTCTTTACTCTCCCCATCCTCTTCCCACCTTCGCCCTCCCCACCCAAAGGGTTAGAAGCAGCTTGGTAGGTGGAGGGTTTGCAGAGATTGTAAGTGAGGGAAATCAAGAAGCTGACCGTGAGCTCCTGCCCCATGAGCTTTCTACCTGAAGCAGGCCTAGACTGGAAAAAGAAGCTTAATTTATAAGTGAAGTTTAGCATTTGATTGTTATGTTGGACTGCATATTTAAATACTGAAATGAGATGGATTGGGAGATTAAAGTGACAGAGGTTGTTTTATTACTCCAGGGGAGCAGATAAGCCCCGATGCCTGCTGGAGATTATTTCTAGGGCAGGAGAAGAAGTAGCCATAGAGCAGGTTTGATCAGGCAGTGGGAAAAATAAAGCTGCCTTGTGATTTGATAATGTGCATCTTACTCTTTCAACATCCAAGTTAACGTTATTTGTCTGAAAAAAATTTTAGCCTTAAATAGACACTAACATGCTTATTTTTCATTATGAAACGGCTATAACTTTTGTACCTTCCCTGCTACAGAGTCCAAGAATTACTTAGGTTATAATAAATATAAGAAACCTTGACAAAATCTATCAATCACAACACTCTATACACAGAAGAACATACTTGTTTTTATTATTGGGAAACTCCTCCAATATAAAATTAGAGTCCAGCCATCCCTGAATGATGAAGCTACTGGATAGGCCTACCTTTTATTATCAAATATTTAATATCAAAATGTTCTTTTCCTTTATAAGGAAATGGCCCAAAGCAATTATTCTTGTGTGAGGCAGTGTATTGATTGGCTAATTACCATTGCATGACAAACTCAATGACCTAAAGCAACAAGCTTTTATTGTTGGCCAGGGTGAGTGGACCTAGCCTGGCCTTGACTGGGTGTCTGGGTGGCTCTATGCTGGGCTGGCTGTCATGCCTATGGCTTAGTAAGGGGTCGGCTTATCTTGGGAGGGCTCAGCTGGCCAGCTGTGCTTCTCAGGGTGGGTCTAGGGGAGAGATGGCATGGTTCTACCTCAGGCTGCCATGGTAGGGGCAGTTCTGTTCCATTGTTCCATCCTCTTCCTGGGACCAGTGGGCTATCTCAGGCATGTTCTCATGGCAACAGCAAAGGCACCAGATGACACATGGAAAAATGTGCAAGGTCTCTTAAGACCTGGGCTCAAAACTGGTACATTGCCACTTCTGGTCCCATGCCCTTGACCAGAGCTAGACACATACCCAAGTCCAAAGTCAAGGGGCAGGGATAGATGCTTCATCTATGATGGGACCATATATAGAGATGCAGCAAGTGATAAAGAAAGGGGGACCATCGACAGAGCTCTGGGAAACTATGAAGACCAGGGACTCAGCATTGTGTGTTGGAGAGAAGCAAACACCTCTTGTTTCTACATTGCTTGTCCCTTTAGTGCAGATCTGCCTTGGGTGTAGTAGGTCTCAAAAGCATTGAGGGAGGGAGGAGACTTGCTGAACTGTCCACAGGGTGGGAGTTATCTTGGGGGCATGTTCTTAGCAGGGAGCTGAGGAAACTCTACTAACTCTTCTGAGGAGACTAACCTTGGAAAACTGAAAGGATCATGTCAGCCAGTAAGGGCCAAGAACAGCTGGTTGAGCCTTGGGGTGTCCACTGAAGGAAAGCAAAAGGGGAAATTGTAATAATAATAATAATTATTATTGAGACAGAGTCTCACTCTGTCACCAGGCTGGAGTGCTGTGGTGCGATCTCGGCTCACTGCAACCTCCACCTCCTGGGTTCAAGTGATTCTCCTGCCTCAGCTTCCCGAGTAGCTGGAACTGCAAGTGCGTGCCACCACGCCCAGCTAATTTTTGTATTTTTAGAAGAGACGGGGTTTCACCATGTTGGCCAGGATGGTCTCGATCTCCTGATCTCATAATCTGCCCTCCTTGGCCTCCCAAAGTGCTGGGATTACAGGCATGAGCCACTGCACCTGGCCAAGGGAAACTATTATTTATTGAATACCTACTATATTCCAGGAACTATGGTAGATGTTTTCGTGAAGCATCTGATTTCATCTTCACCGAAACCACACTGTATGGTAGTCACTGATATTCCCATTTAATACATGAGGAAACTGATACCAAAAGAAGCGAGTCACCTTCCCAAGGTCACACCATTAGTACATGTCTGAGGCAAATGAAGCTGGTAATCTGTGCTACATCCACTGCTGCAACTGAGGTCTGAGATGAGGGATCTGGTGTAGAAAGGGGTCCTCAGTGTCCCCAAAGCTACGCGCTCACATTCTTGCACTACTTCCCACATTCTTACTGAGACCCAGCGGGAAAAATGCACCAAGGGAGACAGGGAAGGCACATGTGTATTGAGTGCCTTCTCAAGATGAGGCATGTGATGGGGGCTGGTTGGATCATCTAGCTGAGGCTCATATGTAACGTTTCCAGAAATATCTAGCTTCCTAATCGTTATGAAATCTTGCCTCTTAAACTGAGGCTTTCGGTCTCCCTGAATGAAAACTCGAATCTATACCTGGCTTATTTTTCAGGAAGAGAGTAACTTTCCCTTTTCAAGATCCCAGACATCTTGACGTGATTTGTGCCAATGGCCGGACCGGAGGCAGGCTCCCCTTGTGCTACACCCCTCATTATTTTTCAAGAAATAAAAACGCGGACTCTGCATCTCACTGTCATCTTTCATAGGCCCGAGGCAGGACACAGTCACCATGGCAACTGCAGCAGAATTTAGGACATAGAGGATATTTAGGCCTTGCTTCATCTTTGACCAAAAGTTATGCCATGTGACTGTTACAGTATTGTAACTGGCTACCTGTCTCCCCCCTCACAGTTAAAAGCATTTGTGTGAATCACTTTCTCTTTTTGGATACTTGCCACTCACTCTTGCTACCTCGTTTCACATTCAACTCACCAATCAGGAAGCAATTTTTCAAATGGTTGATTGCCAGGCCAGTAGCAGAGGACAACATATACGTGTCTTCTATTGTGTGCTATTTTCCATCTCTTCTCACTGACCTCTCCCAAAGTCTTCCCTACCACCTTCTCCAAGACAAACTCTGAAATATCAGTCACATATAGGACTTCAAATGTCAGTGACTGAAATGCATTATCTTTGAAGGATCTCTCAAAATAATTTTCTGAAGTTATGTTCATTTTATCTTTGGAGCAACCACAGGAAATTTGAATGTGAATTGGGTATTTGATGTGGTGAAAATTAATTGACACAGGAGGTGGTGATTGTTAAGCTCTGGTAGCATATACACTAAAATGTTAGTAGTATTAAGCTCTGGTTATGAGGATATGATGTATTCGCTTTCACATTTTTACTTCATTTCTTTTACAAGGAACATATACTGCTTTTGTAATTATAAAAATTAAAGAAGAAAAAGTCAGTGTCCTTTTTTAACGCTATTAAAATTTCAAACCAGTTAAAGTTTGTGGCAAAAAAAAAAATATCAAAGGAGTGAGTTAAAATTCTGGTTTCTTTTCACACTACACTTGCATCCCCAGAAATTCTGATCTGTAACCACTACAGAATCCCTTTTGAATGTATGAAAAGGGAAAAACAAAGGAGATGGTAGAAATAGATTCTCTTCCAGAGATAGTTATCTTTCCTTCCAGCCCAGAGCCTAAGATACTCTAAGTCCAAGAGAGAATGAACAGTGAGTCCACATCCACATCCTCTAAAGGGCCACGCCTTCCACCAATCTGGTTTATTGCCCAGTTGGGCCCTTCGCAGGAAAAATGTCTTGAAATCTTGCTTCTGAAAGTGTCCTCTGAGAACCAGCAGCATCAGCATCACCTGGGAGCTTATTAACAAAGCAGAAACTCAGGGCCCACCTAGGCCTGCTAAATCAGACCTCGCATTTGGCAAGATTGAAAGGAGGCTCAAGGAAATATTAAAATTTGAGAAACACTGCTTTCCATACCACCTCTGGGCTCGAGGATGTTTTTTATTTCCCGTTAATTGGGGACCCAGGAATTCTTGACTACAGCTCGTACCTCATCAGATACATAGAATGCCCTATGAATGGGTATGTTTTCAACAAAGTCCAGAACATTGAAAAAATGGTTTGGGCCAGTGTTTGGTTCTCTGGTTCTGCAACCAGCACTTGTTCTTCTTTAGCGTTGCATTGCTCTGTTGCTCTGTTGCTTCTGTTGCAAGTACTCCTTTGTACTAGTTATCAGTTGCTACATTCCAAATTACTCCACAATGTAGTGACTAAACACAACAACAATCAATCGTTTGTTATCTTGCAGCTTCTGTGGGTCAGGGGAAGTGCAATACAGCTTAACTGACTGGGTGCCTCTGACCCAAGGTCTAGGATTGTCAGATTTAGCAAATTAAAATACAGGATACCAAGTTTTGAATTTCAGGCTGGGCATGGTGGCTCATGTTTGTAACCCCAGCAATTCGTGAGGCTGAAACAGGAGAATCGCTTGAGCTCAGGAGTTCGAGACCAGCCTGGGCAACAGGGCGAGACCTGTGTCTCTACAAAAATAATAATAATAATAATAATAATAATAATAATAATAATAATTAGCTGGACATGGTGACGCATGCCTGTAGTCCCAGCTACTCTGGAAGCTGAGGCAGCAGTATCCTTTGGGTTCAGGTGGTGTAAACTTCAGTGAGCCATGATCATTCCACTGTACTCCAGACTGGGTGGCAGTGAGACCCTATCTTTTTTTTTTTTTTTTTTTTTGAGATGGAGTCTCGCTCATCACCCAGGCTGGAGAGTGCGGTGGCCGGATCTCAGCTCACTGCAAGCTCCGCCTCCCGGGTTTACGCCATTGGGCAGTGAGACCCTATCTAAAACAAAAATGTGAATTTCGGATAAATAATGGACAATGTTTAAGTCCTATTTAATATTTGAGACATTTCTAACAAAAAGTTATTTGTGGCAGCCCTGTCAAGGTCTCTCATGAGGTTACAGTTAAGCCATTAACCAGGACTCTAGTCATCTCAAAGGTCTATGTGATAGTTAGTTTCATGGGTCAACTTGGCCAGAGCATGGAGTACCCAGACATGTGGTCAAACATTATTCTGGATATTTCTGTGAGGGTATTTTGGACTGAGATTAACATTGGAATCAGTAGACTGAGTAAAGCAGATTGCACTATCTAGCATAGATGGCCCTCATCCCATCAGTGGTGACATGGCTTGGCTGTATCCTCACCTAAATCTCATCTTGAATTGTATAGTAGTTCCCAGAATCCCTGTGTGTCATGGGAGGGAAACAGTGGGAGGTAATTGAATCAATCACAGGGGCGGTTACCTTCATGTTGCTCTTGTGATGGTGAGTTCTCACGAGATCTGATGGTTGTATAAGAGGCTTTTTCCCCTTTTGCTCGGCACTTCTTCTTCCTGCCACCATGTGAAAAGGACGTGTTTACTTCCCCTTCCATCATGATTGTAAATTTCCTGAGGCCTCCTCAACCCTGTGGAACTGTGAGTCAATTAAACCTCTTTCCTTTCGAGTTACTCAGTCTCAGCCTATTCTGGAAGGGCCATCCATGAAAAGATAAAAGAGAGCAAACACCCAGTATGGAAACCAGTCTTCTTACAACCCAAACTTGGAAGTGATATCCAACACCCCAATTCTTTCCTTTTAAATTACTCAGTCTTAGGCAGTTCTTTATAGCAGTGTGAGAACTGACAGAAACAAGCGGGAAGCCTGAAGAGAACAAAACGGCTGCCCCTCTTGCAATTAGGCAGAACTCCTCCTGACTGACTCCCTTGAGCTGGGACATCATATTTTTCCCTGCCTTTGGATTTGAACTGAAATACTGACTATTCTTGGGTTTAGAACCTGCTGGCTTTCACACTAGAACACACCGTTGGCTCTCCTGAGTCTCAGGCCTTAGGACTTGGGCTGGAACTACACAATTGGCTGTCCTGGGTCTTAAGCCTTAAGACTTGGACTGGAACTGTACTTCTGGCTCTCCTGGTTCCTGAATCTCTAGCTGGCTGACTGCAGATTTTGGGACTTCTCAGCTTCCATAACTGCATAAGCCAATTCCTTGTCATAAATCTGTGTATACACTCTATTGATTCCGTTTCTCTGGAGAACCTGACTTATAGAATCTGGCACATAGTTGTTGACTTTGGGCACTTGCCATGTGTGTCTCTTCCCCAGGAATGCCTCCTGACATGGCAGTTAGCCTATTCTGGAAGGGCCATCCATGAAAAGATAAGACAGCATACACCCACTATGGAAACCGGTCTTCTTACAACCTAAACTTGGAAGTGATATCCCACACCCCAATACTTCTGCCATATTCTAATCACAAGGCAGTGTGTCCAGCTCTTACACAAAGGGAGGAGATTACCCAAAGATGTGAAAATCAGGAAGTAGAAATCACTGGAGGCTGTATTTAGAGACTGCCAACCATATCCTTACTTCTTCCCAAAAGCATGGAATTATGGGTTGGAAGGGAACATAGGTATTCTCATTTGTAATGTATATTTGAGCAGCTTATAAAACTTGCAAGAAGGTAGCAGAGAAGCTTGAACCTTGCTCAAAAGATGATCGTCATTCCAATGAAGACAATGCAAAGAACTCTGAAAAGCATGGATTCAGAAATTAAGCTAGTGGGTGGCCCTCTAAGTCCTGTTGGTTCCCTGCCTAGGGACCTGCTGCACTGCCACTCATGTCCTGACTCAACCACCAAGCCTTCTTCTGAGTTTCACTTGGAGGCTGTGATAGACCCCCTGGTCTTCTCAATCCTGGCAGAATTACATGCTAGTGTTGGAAGAGAAATGTCCCAATAGTATTTTATTTCACACTTTGAAAACAAGATGTCTTTAGACAGTGGAGGAAACAGACTACGATTGGGGCAGAAGATGTATTCTAGAAAAATCCATCCAGAAGGATCCTTCTTTTAAACTAGCATCCCAGAGCTCTCTTCCACAGACAGAAAAGGGACTGTTTTCCTTCTACGGTGCCTTTTTTTCTCCCTCTGCTCATAGAGAGAGGGGTCACAGATGTTGCTATGCCATAAGCCAACCTAATTCTGAATCCAATCATGCTTAGAGCATTTTATGGTAGGAGAAAGTGGGATCAAATATAAAGGGAGAAATAAAATGGTAGTAATAAAAGGCTTTGAGCCAAAAGCACCATTAAAATAAGAGCATGAAATAAAGTACATTTAACCATCTTAAGGTCTTTTTGTTTCTGTTGTGGGTGCTTTCTTTTTTTCTTCCTTTTTTTTTTTTTAAATAACTATGCTATGTAAACATTAAGAAAATTATTTGCACAGAACTCAGCTTCATCTGAAGCAGCTATGTAGAGCCAACTCCTAATAATTATAAGGCAATCTCACAAAATAAAGCTAATTCCATGGCAGCATATCAATTTAAATTTTTGCAAAACAAAATGTCTTTCCAAAGTTTCCATTAAGCATGCACTGGTCTTGTAAGCATATATGTATTTGATTTTAAAAAAATAGAGTAGAAATTGAATTAAGTGGTTTTTACATTGAATTCACCCAGCATTTTGTACATCATATAACATCATCTGTATCCCAAAAGTAGGCTACTCATTTAAGTCTCATAGGATGAAATTGGAAACAGGTTCACTGTGGTGATATCCTCAGTGTCCAGAGAATTTTCCTTTTATTTATATTACAAAATTTGGATAACATCCCTTGTTTAAATTTATTACAGAAACAATGCTTACTGAAGATTTCTTTTCTAACCCCTAGTAATTCCTATTAGAAAAAAAAAAAAATTCCTTGTGGAGTTTAAGTGCTGTTGCATACTTGATTAGGCTGGGTACACTGGCCTTGGCATTTTCAAAAGGGGCAAGAAAAGAAACGTGGGTTTTGTTTTTTTAATAGAGTTATATACAATTACTATGTTTTCCTCTCAGGATAGCTTCCACCCAATTTAGCATTTATAAAAAAGATTAAGCATTCAGTTTAACTATATTTATCATGTTGAAGGCACTGTCTTAGGAAAAACAGAAGAAAGAGGCTGGACATGGTGGCTCACGCCTATAATCCCAGCACTTTGAGAGGCCGAGGCGGGCAGATCACGAGGTCAGGAGTTCAAGACCAGCCTGACCAACATGATGAAGCACCATCTGTACTAGAAATACAAAAATTCACCAGGTGTGGTGCTGTGCACCTGCATTTCCAGCTAATGGGGAAGCTGAGGCAGGAGAATTACTTGAACCCAGGAGGCAGACGTTGCAGTGAGCCACGATTGTGCCACCGCATTCCAGCCTGGGTGACAGTGCGAGACTCCATCTCAAAAAGAAAAGAAGAGGAAGAAGAAGGAGAGGAAGAAGAAGAAGAGGAGGAGGAGGA
>NW_016820792.1:520280-555397 GCF_001698545.2 Rhinopithecus bieti | reverse complement strand
AGGAGGAGGAGGAGGAGGAGGAAGAAGAAGAAGAAGAAGAAGAAGAAGAAGAAGAAGAAGAAGAAGAAGAAGAAGAAGAAGAAGAAGAAGAAAGGAGAAAGGAGAAAGGAGAAAGGAGAAAGGAGAAAGAAGAAAGAAGAAAGAAGAAAGAAGAAAGAAGAAAGAAGAAAGAAGAAAGAAGAAGGAGAAGAAGGAGAAGGAGAAGAAGGAGAAGAAGGAGAAGAAGAAGAAGGAGGAGAAGAAGGAGAAGAAGAAGAGGAGGAGGAGGAGGAAGGAGGAAAAGAAAGAGATAGATATGATGCCTTCTCTGCCCTCGAGGAAACCTTCTGCTTGATAGTGGGGACCATGCAATTTCTACAACAGCCATGTGAAGCAAGTTTCATTACCATCCTCATTTTAGGGATAAGGTAACCAAGGCTAACAGAGATGTTAAGAACTCTTCCCAAGCTAAAATACCCAGACGGTGGTATGGACAAGGTCATGGGCTCAACTGTGTCCTTCCTCCTCCCTCTGTATGCATATGCCGAAGTCCTAAACCCAGGACCTTGGAAAATGACTCTGTTTGGATATTGAATCTTTAAAGAGGTAATTAAATTAAAATGAAATCATTAGCATGGGCCCCAATCCAATGACTGGTCTCCTTGTAAGAAGAGGAAATTAGGACACAGGTAGGTACAGAGAGAACATGTGAAGACACAGAAAGATGATGACCTTCTACAAGCCAAGCAGGGAGGCCTCAGAAAAAAACCAACCCCGTTGACACCTTGATATTGGACTTCTAGACTCCAGAATTACTAGGGGCCAGACGTGGTGGCTCATGCCTGTAATTCCAGAACTTTGGGAGGCGGAGGCTGGCAGATCACCTGAGGTCAGGAGTTAGAGACCAGCCTGGCCAACATGGTGAAACCCTATCCCTACTAAAAATACAAGAATTAGCCAGGTATGGTGGTACGTGCCTGTAATCCTAACTACTCAGGAGGCTGAAGCAGGAAAGTCGCTAGAACCCAGGAGGTGGAGGTTGCAGTGAGCTGAGATCACGCCATTGCACTCCAGCCTGGGCGACAAGAGTGAAACTCCATCTGAAAAAAAAAAAAGACAAGGAAATAAGTTTCTGTTGTTGAAGACCCCATCTGTGATACCTTGCTATGTCAGCCTTAGCTAACTCTCACAGACAGGATTCAGACCCAGACTGGCTGGTGTGCGAGTTCTTCACCATCCTGTGTTTGACTCTGTTGTCTCCTTTAACTTAAGAGCAACACAGGAGAGATGCAAGCATGTGGCAGTGAAATGCAAAAGATGTAGCAATTGCCTCTTTTGGTTGGGGGGAGAAAAAGGCTCCTATGTGAAGCAGCACTTGATATAGTCCTTGCAAGTGAGAAGAATTTGGACAGATTCTAACAACTGGGAAAAGGCATTTCACAGGACACAAACAGAAGAAACAAGAGTGCTGTGGTTGGAAAGCTTGAGGCAGACTCATCACACCAGGAGCTGACCTGGCCTGGATAGTGTTAATACATGTAGGTGTCTAGATCAGGGGATCTTAAACGTTTTTGTGTATGTGGCATGTAACTCTTTAGCAATAGGGTGAATTCTATGAATGCTTTTGTAGATTAATGTTTTTAATTACATAAAAAATACAAAAAAATTGTTTAATAGCAATCATCAAAATATTAAAAAATTAGGGTATGTTATAAATAATACATGTGCTTCTTTATTAATGCATTAGAATACTAAATCTAGTGGCAGGTCTAAGAACTCTCATAATTTTGAAGTAATACTTAACACATTTGATCTTTTGAGATGTCTGCCATACCTGTGGTGCAATTGGAAAACATCTTTAATTTCTACCAATAGCAAAATCATAGGCACTACAATTAATTATGTGCTTTGTGGCCTACATTCACAAAGAAAAGAAATGCTAAAGTTCAGTTAGAGGTTAGTACAAATAAAGATTCACTTGTTTCCTCTAAATTCACAGACCCCTGGCACAAAGCAATAGTTTTTCATCTCTTTGGGTTTCTTCACTCTTTCTAGAATCTGATGTTAGTTGTAGATTTTCCTACCTCTCACCTATACAAGAAAAAGGAAAGCCCATGTAAGTCCATGGAGAGTTTTCAGAAGAAAAGAATGCAATTGAGGATGTGATCTCAGAAGACTTATAATAAACGATTTCTTTAAAAGTGAAATAGTCTGTTTTTAATGGTTCCTTAATTTAGTTTTTACAAATGTATGAATCTTCTAAATACCTGTAGAATCTGAATAATGCATTTTGCATGTGATTTCTTAGTAATGCAATGTTACTGCTTACAAACTTTGTGAAGGGAATCAATAGTTGAAGAAGCTCTGGCAGGGCCTGCAGCAAAGGCATTGGGGACCATCGTATTTCAGGTGTTGTGTGCATGGCAAGGGCTGAGCATGGAGCCATTGATCAACTGCCAAGCATCCAATCCAATTTATTTGTTGAAATGACCGGAACAACTAGGCAAGTGCCACTACAAATGCTTAACCACAGAGCTGGTGTAACCACTCATCCATCAATTGATTTTTTTTAGCCCTTATGACAGCTGGGAAACATAAGAATAATCTCCCAACAGTTCATTCATTGCCATTCCTCAGACTTGGCTGCTCCGAGGAGCAGGGGCCCTTCCTTTTCTGCCTGGTGCCAACCGCAGTGGTTCTCAGGACTCAGAGCGACCCTCCTGGAGGCAGCCCGTCACAGTCTCTGAGGGATGTGATGGTCCGTAAGATATCTCAGTGCAGCAACCATAACTCCAAACTCAGCCTCCTAGGGCTCGGCCTTCGACAGCACTCATGGTCAAGGCAACAGTCCTGTACAAGTCAGCCAAATCCTTGACTTGCACTCTGAAAAAGCCAAATGGGCATCCACTCATGCAGGCAGCCCTGGCTTCCGTTGACTTCCAGCACACCCTGGAGAGGTTCTTTTACATTGTCTTCACTATCACCCACCAAACCTCTCTCAACTTTTAGGCCTGTTCTGCTTCTATCTCCTTCTTCCATTCTCTCCATTTCTTTGTTTTTTGTTTGTTTCTCATTGACACATAATAATAGTACCTATTTATGGGGTACAATGTAATGTTTTGATGCATATATTCATTGTGTAATGATCAAATCAGGGTAATTAGCATATCCATTACCTTGCACACTAGTGATTTCTTTGTGGTAAAAACATTCAAATTTCTCTCTTCTAGCTATTTGGAAGTATACAGTACATTATTCTTGACTGCAGTGACCCTAATGTGCAATGCAACACCAGAAATTATTCCTCCTAACTGTAACTTTGTACCTGTTGACAAACTCTCCCAATCCACCTCCCCACTACTTTCACCAGCCTCTGGTAACCATTACATGTCCAAAGAAAATGAAATCAGTATGTCAAAGAGATATCTGCACACCTACATTATTGTAGCACTGTTCACAATAGCCAAGATATGGAGTCAACCTGAGTGTCTATCAAGAGATCAAGAGATAAAGGAAATATGGTATAGATAACACAATGGAATACTATCCAGCCATAAAAAAGAAGGAAATACTATCATTTGTGACAACACAGATGAACCTGGAGGATATTATGATAGGAGAAATAAGCCAGGCACAGCAAAATAAATACTACATGATCTCACTCATACGTGGAATCAAAAACGTTGATCTCAATCTTTACTATGCAGATTGACAGACTTTCTCCAACAGGGAGGGATTCTTCCTCTTTTGAAATGGGGTGGAAGGAGGAGAGAGAAAATCTGTGCTGGCAGTTGCAGTGTTCCCTTTGCCGGGCTGGGTAATGAGGAAGACTGGGAACAATCCCACAGTAGCCATTTTTGCCCTTGTTTCATAGTCAGGGAAAGACCTTCAGTCTCCATTTGGTCAAAGTTGAACAAAGCCTCGGGAGCCATAATTTTAAAGGTGATCATAGAGAGGACTCAAGAGAGGTAAAATGACTTACCCAACTCTTTTGACAGAAGAATTTGAACTGGCTTGAGTCAGAAAAGGGAATGTGTTGGCTTCTGTAACTAAAAGGCCTGGGCATGTCTCCACTTCAGGAATAGCTCTATCTAGGTCTTCACATGATATTATTACCAGGATAGTTTCTTTCATTTTTCTGTTCTCTGTTGGCCTTATTTTCTGGGCAGCTTCTTCCTAACTGGTGGCAAAGAGGGTCAGCAACAGCTCCAAGTTACAATCTCCGCAGAAAGAGTGTGCTTCCCCCTTCATAGCTCCAGGTAAAGTCTGAGAGCCCAGAGTAGGCCTCACGGCCATCCCTGATGCAATCTCTCTGACTGTCACTGGTGACTAATTCTTACTTTTTTCCCTGGAACTGGGATGGACTGAAAGACTGTGTATTGGGGAGAGAGTGGTGGGTTCCCAAAGAAACCTACATGCTATTGCCAAACAAAGGGTTCAAAGGATATTTGGCAGTAAGGAAAAGAAAAAAAAAGTGCCCAACATCCTGCAGGCCAGTTGCTGGCATAGGATTACAACCAGAACAAGATGGTGCCAACACCCCTAAGTGCAGTTTGTTACTGTCCTGCTGTGGTCTCTGATGGATCCCAGTGAGTCGACTCAGGTACCAAGGACTTGCGTGGAACTCAGGATTACTCCTTCCAAATGCTAAACCCTCTGAGTTGTTCAGCCTACTAGCCTGGTGCCTTTTTGCTGAGTTAGCTGGAAACCTGAAGTCCCCCTGTTCCCTACTATAGGACATTGCCATCTGCCTGAGACCTATTTCCTGCCTAATTCTTTCTGGCCCCATCTTCTAGGTCTTAGGCCTTTCTTTGGTGTTTTCTGGATGTGATGCTTGCACTGTTTGACACCCTGCCTGTTCCACACTGCACTTCTGAAACAGCTTCACCAGGCCTGTTTCATTCATTTTTCCTTGCATTTTGATATCTTTCTGCAACTGGATTAGTTTTGCTGCACCTTTGCTTGGACCGAAATGTAATTTATCAAGTTTTCATGGTGGCTGCCATTTGTGCTCCCCAAATTGCCCCCATGTGGTTTTCTACCCCTCTGACTTTATTCCTGTGCACCTAGTGCCTCATGCCAGGGTTCTGATATACATCTGGGAGCCAATGCCAACATTACTCTGCTACAAACAGGACTCATTCATTCAATAAACACAACCAGTTTTGCTTTACAGTTCCATAATTGTGTTGCTTTACAGTTCCATAATTGTGTTATGAACCGCTTATTGTGACTTTCAAGGCCCCTCTTTCATACCTCTCTCATCCCTCAGAATGTTAATCCGTTACTACTGCACACTATACAATCACATTTCAGCAATACACACTAATACGCATTCACTCCATGCCTGTAGGCTGGCTGGGGCTTGCTCATCCAGGTGGGGCTTGGCTGCCAACTGTAGACTATGTCCTGGTTGAGTCCACATGATTCTTATACTCCTTAAACCATCAGCTCTTCATGGTACAATGTTCTTATGGTAAAATGCAGGAGTAAAAGAGGACAAGCCCATCTTCATAAACAAATTTTAAACCTTTGGCCATATCATGTTGGTTAAATATAATTGACCAAAACAAGTCATGTGACAAAGATCTAAATCAAGTATCAGGAAAATACATTCTATCCATGAAGATGGGGTAGGGAGAATAAATATTTTCTAGACAGTAATCTAATCTTTTTTTTTTTTTTTTGAGACCAAGTTTTGCTCTTGTTGCCCAGGCTTCAGAATGCAGTGGCACGATCTCGGCTCACTGCAATCTCCACCTCCCAGGTTCAAGTGATTCTCTTGCCTCAGCTTCCCAAGTAGCTGGGATTACAAGCATGCACCACCACACCTGCCTAATTTTGTATTTTTAATAGAGACAGGGTTTCACCATGTTGGTCAGGCTGGCCTTGAACTCCTGACTTCAGGTGATCCACCTGCCTCGTCCTTCCAAAGTGCTGGGAGATATTAATCTAATATACTACTCTCCTGTCTTATGACTACACCCACTCTGGAGCTTTTTCTGCTCTTTGAATCCACAAAATTCATTCCTGCATTGGGGCCTTTGCACTTACACCTTCCTCTACCTTTTCCAAATTGCTTCTTTCTTTTTATCTAGGACTTGCTTCAGCGCTACCCATCCAAGGAGATCTTTCCTAACTAACCTCCCTCACCCCATTACTTTTTATTAGATCAATTTTGATACTTTTTTCTTAACACTTATTGCATTTGAAATTATATTTTTCTACCCATCTCCCCTTTACCCATGCTCCATGCACAAGAACATCAGCTCCATAAACCTAGCCTTGTTCATGCTGTATTCCCAGTGCTAGAACAGCAGCTGGTCCTCAGACAGCTTGCAGTAAAGCTTTCCTGAATCAAGAAAGGGATTATAAAAAGAATGCGAAGTTTGGTCAAAATGAACAAAAACAAGCCTAAATGCTTCCTTGCCTGTCCTTTATTTTACACACTGAAGTGCTTCTCTCTCTGCTACCTCCTTTGAGCTTAACTACGTTGGCTTCTGCTAGTAGCTCAATTCAAAGCCACCAGAGTTAAGCAGAAGCGCATGGTGACAGTTGAGCAGCAGCTCCTCAAACCAAGAAGCTATAGGCTCTATGATGTCTGGACTACAGCTAAGCCAATGTCTTGGTTTGCAATCAAAATAGCTTTATAATATGGACACTATACAGTGTCCCCATGGAAATAAGAAAATGTGCCACCTCCAGGCAAGCACAGCCACAATATGGCAAGCTGACCACACATGTATGCGAAGAAAAAAGTGTCCCTTCCTCTGGGCAATACTGCTCTGTTCCAGACCACTCAGCTGGGCATGTGGAGCATGAACTAAACTTCGGCTCTTCTCACCCCATTCTGCCGAGTACCTTCGTGCTCTGCTCCATCTCAGCAACTGTGCCTAGCTGCCTGGGATCCATGTAAAGCAAATCATATTTCTTAATTAATGGAGTGCATTAAATCCAGACCAGTTTAGGAAATCCCATGCTGTAGGAGAACTGTTTGCATTTACTGGGTTGCCTACCATATGCCAGACACTGTGCTAAACACCATGAATACAGCAGTAAACTGGAAAGATCACAGTACCTGATCTAGAAATGTTAGAGGGTATTGAAGAAAATGTGCAAGAAAATACCTATCATTGATTAGTTATAGTTCTCATAGTATTCTAGGGCCCTATTCATCCAACCAGGTTCACAGCAGAGTCTCTAGCACTCAGCATCATGGCCTGTGATCTCTAGCCTCCCTGGATGTGCACCTTGAAGGCCAGACCCCACTCCCCTTGCCAGTCCAGTTCATCTCAAACACTGCGCATGAGATCTCTAAGCAGTCAAGTCAGTCTCTGCAGAAAACTGGCTCCCTCTAGCCACACACTTTCTCATGTCCTCTAGCCTGCCTTGTGTGGCGAAATCAATCTGAGTCACGGTGTTGAGGGCACAGGTGTGAAAAGGCCGCACTCCCCACTAGAGCATCGGTCCTCTGAACAGGAGGCAGACATGTCTTTCCTTTGCTTCCCCTGCAGCAGGGTCATTTCAAGTGCTGCACTGCCTGTTGTTTGTGGTTAAGGTCATGCCCAGGGTGCAGGATCTCATGGTGGGCTTGGAGGGCCTGAGGTTCACCGTCTGAAGCAGATCTTAAAAATGTTATTCTAAGAAACCCCTTCTTCAGGTTCCCAGAGTAAGTGTGAAATCTTCCCTGCTAGCTCTTCCTCTAGCTTATTAGTCTTTGCATTTCCAGAATAATGTGTTTAGTAGACAGAGACCTAAGCCCAGAGTTCTGTACTCTGCCCTGTAATCCTGATGTGGGGAGACACAGGGGTCCTTCTGGCAAGCTCCTCAGTTTTGAACGTCCCATTCCATTGCTTTTGTTCCCTCAATTTCAGAGCTGGTAACTGCATGCTGAAGTTTTTAATATCTGGCTACTCCGGCAGCCTCATGTTGCTCTTTCGGTATTCCAACCGTGCAATCCATTCTTTGTTTTAAATCTGCTCTCTGAAACGTCTAGCATGGATTCAGCTTTTCTAATTGGACCCTGACTGATACAAAAAAGTCAATCTAAATGTGTTTCGATCTCAAATGAACTCGATCTCTCTGTGTTTAACAGCTGTTATGTAAGGATATTTTGGGGGAGAAATGGATTCTTGTTGCAGCTCAGGCAATATTTCACAATTTGACCTTAGACCAGCCACTTAACCTCTGAGGGTTACCATTTTTTTTTATCCAACTCTTTGGTCTTCATTTACAAAATGAAGTTGAATTCTGTCACCTCTTGAGTTCCTTCCACCTTAATATTCTATGATGCTGTGGTTTAATCATTTCAGTTTCATCGCAAATTTCGTGTGAGCAGTCCTCTAGATCTCTAAATTCTCTCTTTAGTGGATCTCTTTATATATTTTAATCACGTTGAAAATTTCTTCTCTTTTACAGACATTGCTTTTATTTCCCAGGGCAGCCTCCCTGTAGCCTAATTCCAGTTAAGTCATTTCTTGGCTAGACTGGTTTTCCCAGGGAGAATTTAACCATTCCAAACAACATTACTTCTTTCTCTCTAAGGCAGCTTAAGAATGGCCTTGCCTCATGTTCTGGCACAAGGAACTCCTAAACTCTCCTCCCAACCGTGTGAGTTTTGTGCTAAACCACTTTCTGTCTTAATGTAATGCTGCAAGTTTTAGCTATTAATGCTGTCAAGTCAATATTCTGTCTACACACTCTTCCTGACATGGAGCGATAATAATAATAATAAAAAGAATAGACTAAATCTGTAACAGATGCCAAGAGCAACTTGAGGTGAATAATTGTGGATACGAAACTGTCATCACTTACCTCACAAACACCCAGCTGGTATCTGAGACATAATTTATATGAAAATGTGGAACACATCGTCAACCAGCCTCAGGTATCAAAATGAAAGAAATATGGTGCCTTAATGTTGGAGAAGCTAACAGTACACTCTGGGTCCCCCACCCCCTGCCAACACACCAGTTTCAAGCACATATTCCTGCTAGAAGTTGGTTCATCTCTATGCCAAAGTGGTCCAATTCTTATGTTTTGGAAATAATGGCAGGATCTTGGGCCAGAAAGGCTGAAGCAGTTGGGTCTGGGGTGCTCTTCAATGAGCTGTAT
Organism: Rhinopithecus bieti; assembly: GCF_001698545.2. Lineage (NCBI taxonomy): Eukaryota > Metazoa > Chordata > Mammalia > Primates > Cercopithecidae > Rhinopithecus > Rhinopithecus bieti. The sequence continues at coordinate 546,304 of NW_016820792.1, read as the reverse complement.
CCTTTAATGAGATCACATGGGCCTTCCACTGAAGCCACACCCACAACTAAAAGCTAGAGACTAACATTATTGTTGAGAGGATGAGAAAGAAGAGAAAAACAGAATGCAACCTTGGATAATGCTGGTGATATTTTCTATTTTTAAGCATCATGTAATCACTTTTTTCCATTGATGAATAGCTCTTATTTCCAGGAAATAACAGTGGAATAATGTGCTTTTTTGTGGTCCAATTTAGATCTCTCAAACAATGTTTTTGGTGTGCTCCATTCATTGTCCTGAGGTGACAGATGAGGAACCACACACACCCAGTGAGGACCCTCTGCTTCCTCATCTCCTGGGCTGAGCACAACTCCACTGTTAGCCTTTCAGGGGGTTCTTCAAGAGCCACTAGACTGCTTTGCCAGGCTACCGAGGACTGGGGAGAGCATCAAAAGGAGAAGGTACTTGAGTGTGGATGCCAAACACTAAGATAACTTTTCCAGCTTTAGAGTCATGACAAGGGCAATGCTTTGTGTGATCATGTCTGCTCTCATTTTGGAGAGCACTCTCACTTCCTTTCATTTGCATCCTCATCTTACAATTCATTTCATTTCCAACCATTCTATCAGGAAATGACTTAGAATTCATTGACATCAAATACCGTGAAACACATTTATGGCATCCGCTCTTGTTTAAATGAGTAACTGTCTTGTGGTCTGTGAGGTGGGTCACGGTATCCCTCAAAAAGAAAGAGACACCATGGTACTAAGCATTGGGTCCCACTTTCAGGTCCAGATCTGGGTAAAATTGTTCTGAAAGCAAAGTTGATTGTCTGCCTATTAGTCTTCTTTTCATTTTTTCCCTTAGAGGACCTCTTATCTCCTTTCCTTCTCTCTTAGGCTGGTATCTTCATTTATGTTCTTCCTTTAAAAATCTCCTTTCAATAGTGGATTTAATAAAGTCATTTACATTGAGTTATGTAGGGCTGATGAGGCTTAATGTGTCCATTATCATAATCAGTTAAGGGAAAAAGATAAGAAAACATGAGGGGGGAAATATCCAGAGTAGTTTACATTTAAAAGGAAATAAACCCATAAATGGAAGAAGTATATATCTAATTGCAGAACTGAAGACGTCAGTGAGGTGGTCAGGAACCTTTTTAAATCCTCGTCGTTCCATCTCCATGACCACCAATTCGTGGTTAACCTTGCCCAACTCTGAAGGCCCCAACAACTGACATCAAGATGGACATCTCTAATCTTAGGAGTTTGGCATTTTGAGTGTTCTTCACTCTTGCTTGATATTGTGAGAATTTGCACTCCAGTAGGATAAAGCTGGTCTAATTTTACATGGGAAAGGCATTGGTCTCATTATATACACAACTGACATGCTAAACAAGCACAAATTGTGATGTAATCAAACACAAGTGCATTTTTTTGTTGCCCCCTTCTCCTTTAAAGTATATATTTTGGAGGAATCTTTTATAATGTTCCTGGATGAAAACTTTGCAGGTTCCTGAACTTTTTCAGTCATTCTTAGATAATAGACATCTCTCCGGTAACTTCAAGTCAAGAAAATGATCTCAGTCCAGTAACCAGAATGTCTAGGAGAAGACATTGATATAAACTATGGAGCTGATTTAAAATAAAACTATTTCTGCCTTTGCAACTCTAAGGAAGAGGAAGTTCCCTGAAGGGCTCCAAGTGGTCCCATGAAAACGTTCCTCACTGGGATTTAGGTAAAGAAGGCAACACTCCTTTCCCACTCCCACAGGGAAATAGAGACTCAGAATGACAACACCTCTTTCCAAAGAAACATCCTTATTCTCTTTTTTTTTTTTTTAAGACGGAGTCTTGTTTTGTCGCCCAGGCTGGCGTGCAGTGGCGCGATCTCGGCTCAGTGCAAGCTCCGCCTCCCGGGCTCAAGCCATTCTCCTGCCTCAGCCTCCGAGTAGCTGGGACTACAGGCGCCCACCACCACGCCCGGCTAATTTTTTGTATTTTTGGTAGAAACGGGGTTTCACAGTGTTAGCCAGGATGGTCTCGATCTCCTGACCTCGTGATCCGCCCACCTTGGCCTCCCAAAGTGCTGGGATTACAGGTGTGAGCCACCGCGCCCGGCCCATCCTTATTCTCTTTACATGATGCCCATGTTTATGACCTTGATATTGTTGGAGGGGTCAAGAGTCATGGAACTAGCTCTCCATCATACTTTGTAAATTATGCATTTAAGTATTTGTCTCACATCCACTATGATAAATGGTATGTATTCTAGAGATACTTCAGTTGAAATTAAGACATGAATAGATCCACTCTAAATCCTCTTTTATCAATAAGCTGATATTGCCCTTGGTTTCAATTTGTAAGTTGAGGCTTGGTAGGGCCCCACTGATCAGCAATGTTAGAGAGTCTCTATCCTGTAGCTGCAAACACAGAATACAGAATTGGTACTTTCTGCCCAAACAATAGATACGTGGATTGAGAAAGGCAGTTATTGATTGGACATCTGTTAGAGATCTATGATTTGTATTTACTACTAATTTAAACTTCCCTTCCTTCATCAAAAGGCCCACAGGACAGTCTGTCAAATCTTTATAATCATGTCATGTTTCTGTAGTTTTATTCTTACTTTCTCCCTGGAAAACCAAATAGTCAGAGCTATTTTAGTTGTGATCCTACAGACAGAGAGTAAAGCAGGGATGCTCTTTCCACTGTGTGAGGCAATGAAAAAAGTATTAAAACCAACCCACAGTCTCATTCCACCAGTGGTTTATTTCATCAGCCTACACCTCATTACACTCCACGTCAACATAGGCATATTACTATTCTACTTAACAGCTGCAATGCTCTGGGTGGTGGTGAGTGTGCGACAATCACCGCAGCCTGTCATGAATGCAAACTAGAATGTAGGAGTATAAGTGCCTCACTCCTTCCTACTAGGTCATTGGTCAACATGAGTGCTTCTCTTTCATTCTGCCCCATCTCATCTTTTACCTTTGCAAAGGACCAGGTTCTAGAATTCTGCAAATATGTGGCATGACTGTCGATTTCCTAAAGTTTATCACAACTCATTTGTGTTATCTTATGTATCTGCTGATAAATCTTTTATTAAACATAGCCTAGAGGGACTGACTAATTCAGTGAACCCTCCAAGAGATTGGGCTTAGTTCTGAAGAAACTGGCATTTGAAATTCTTATTCAGCAGGGCACTTGGTAAAGTCCTTTGTTGATACTAATATTTGGCTTTATAACAGATAAATATAGCCTCTTACCCTTAATATGGCTCTATTTTTATTACTTGCTTTTATGTGCTTTCTCATTATGAAAGATATTCCTCTAGTAATCAAAAGACCTCCAAGGCTGGTGGTGAGGTGATGGGCACCAGGTCAATGCAATCAGTTGAAATTACGAGATGAGAAAACATAATGAACTGACTTACAAGACAGTAAGTCTTTTGATGCAATGAATGCCTGAGCAGTGAATCCACATACTACTAATGATGGCTTTAAAGAATGTTCACAAATTCTATGATACTCCTTCTTTCAAGAAGTGGAGTTTAATTCTGCTCCCTTTGAGTATGGGGAATTAGTGACTCACTTCCAATGAATAGCACATGTTGGGCACATGGTGGATAACTTCATAAAAGGCACTGCAACTTCAACCTTTCTTTCTCAGGTCATCCCCCCTGAGGAAGACAGCATAATGGCATCAAGCAGCTGTGGAAGGGCCTGCAGGGTGAGGCACTCGGTCTTTCTGTCAAAAGCCATGTAAGCGAGCCATCTTGAAAGCAACCTCATTCAACCATAATTCAGATTACTGCAGTCCCATCCAACATTTTGACTATAATGTCATGAGAGACTCAGAGCCAGAACTCTCCAGCTAAACTTTTCTTGATTTCCTGCCCCACAGAAACTATGAGATAATAATTGTTAAGAAGTCTCTTAAGTTCTGAGGGTAAGTTGTTCTGCAGCAATAGATAATTAACACACTTCTGAGCCAAGGGATACTTTCTGGATGTCTCTGAAACATTGAAAATGAGAACCTCTTGATAATATGAAGGAAAAGGTGTTCATTGCAAGCAATAGATAGTTTCATCACTTTAAGAAGAGAAGTGGTTGCATAAAAATGAAGTCCTTGGGGAAGCTGCAAACAGGAGTAAAAAGCATTTGAGAATTTTCCAGTGAAGGTAACTGAAATCAATAAAGAAGGCTACTGTTAACAAGAAGTGTTTGATGTTGATGGAAAAGGAACCAAGGGAAAAACAAGACAATGTGAAAATGCCCTTCCCTAGCGCTTACGAAAAACAGAATCTTGGGGCATTCACACATATGGATTTGGCAGTAAACATTTTCAAAATAGAAAAGCTTAATTCAAACCTAGTTTGATTACCCTAGCAAGAATAAGGAATGCCTATACCTATTGTAAGAAGATTATTCTTCCTTAGCACCTCAGGGTCCTGTACTACCCCTTGAGATTTCTCTTTACTTTGCCTATGCCCTTGTAAATAGGTGCTGTATTCATCTCTCCTTGACCTGCTTAATTTGAGAGTATTACCTCTCTCTCTCTCTTTTTGCTGGCAGAATCCTTCCGGGTCTTCCTGAGACCTCCACAATGTTGGGTCTTTGCTTATAGGGGTCTTGTGAGGGGCAGGGTCACATCATTTTCATTTTTGCTCCCAGCAGAGTGCCTAGACCCATAGTAGGGGGTCAACACAGTTTAATGAGTATATGAACAAACAAATCCAAATAAGGGTAAAGGAGGGGTGAGAAAGCCCCTTCATTATATAAATGTATTTTGTATGGATCTAATAAGTTATGTGCTCCAGCTTGGGAATAGGAGGGAAAGTTGCACAGCTTTAGTTTTTTTCGTTGTTTTTTGTTTGTTTGTTTGGTTGGTTGGTTGGTTTGTTGTTGTTTGTTTGTTTTTTGAGATAGGGTCTTGCTGTGTTGCTGGATTTGAACTTCTAGGCTCATGTGATCCTTTCACCTCAGCCTCCTGAGTAGCTGGGACTACAAGCTTTAGATTCTTTTGAGATGAAATTTGACCTGTAAGACATATGGAGAGAGGGAAAGTTTTGTGTTTAGGGACCAAGGTTTTGAAATCAGGCAGACCTTACTGAATCCTTGTTATTCAAAGTTTCTTAAGTTTCAGAAACTTAAGAAAGTCATTTAAATTTGTAATTTCAGTTTTCTTATCTATAAAGTGAGGATAATAATTCTTACCGCTAAGTGTTGTTATAAAAATTAAATGATATCTGAAAAAGAAGAGGTCATGTCTTTTATGGGAACATGGATGGAACCTGAGGCTATTATCCTTGGCAAACTAATGCAGGAGCAGAAAATCAAATACCACATGTGCTTACTTGTAAGTGGGAGCTAAATAAGAACTTATGAAGGAAATGTCAGACACTGAAGTCTACTTGAGAGGGGAGGCTGGGAGGAAGAAGAGGAGCAGAAAAGATAACTATTGGGTACTGGGCTTAAGAACAGGGTGATGAAATAATATGTACAACAGTCCGTAATCCCAGCACTTTGGGAGGCTGAGGCAGGCAGATCACTTGAGGTCAGGAGTTTCAGACCAGCTTGGCCAACATGGAGAAACTCCGTCTCTACTAAAAATACAAAACTTAGCCAGGCGTGGTGGTGCACCCCTTTAGTCCCAGCTACTTGGGAGGCTGAGGCAGGAGAATCGCTTGAACTTGGGAGGAAGAGGTTGCAGTGAGCCGAGATTGCGCCACTGCACTCCAGCTTGGGAGACAGAGCAAGCCTCTGTCTCAAAAAAGAAAAAAAAGTACCACAAACCCCTATGACATGTGTTTACCTATGTAACAAACTTTCACATGTTCCCCCAAACCTAAAGTAAAAGTTAAAAATAAATTAATGAGCTAATATCTGTAATGGCCTTAGAGTAGGATCAGACACTGGGACAGCGCTCAATAAATGAAAGCTTTTATGTTTGTTTTTTGAAGGCATTGTTCACCATTGAGTCCCAGTGCATAGAACAGTGCCTGACACCTAATGGGTACTCAATAAATTCTTGAAGAATGAATAAATGAATGGATGGATAAAATCCTAAGAGTTACAAGGATAACAGTGTATGACATCATACCCTAACTATATATTACAATCTACTTACGTGAACTTGTTTTTTTAATTCTTCCTACCTGGAATATCCTAATGATATTTCTTAATTATATTAATCTTCAACTCCAAGTTCATGCCCCAAATTTTCCAGAAAGATTTATTCCGTTAGTGCAATTTACATAAATATATTTCTTCTCTGACATCACTGAGGACAGTTCCTAATTAATGAGAAATGATAGAACAAGAGAACCATATGACTGATTTCTGATGGCAAGGAGGACCATTCGTGCAGCAGAGGCAATATCTATTAAGCTTCTTCAACCTAGTAGCCTTGTGACTAATAACAAGTACCCATAAACTCACCTGGTGTTTGCTGCTATGTTTTCCTCTTAGGGTCTTCTGTGCTGGCACATCAGGTGTGGGGTACATGAACCAGCCAAATCAGTTTTAATTGGTACCTGAATCCTGTGGAAGTCATTCCAAATGCCTCGTCTGTTCAGTTAACATAGATCTGCCCAGGCTTGGAAGATAAATACGTTTGCTTTCTGATGAGATAGGAAATGAATATTTAAGTTGTCACAATGCTATTTTAGACACTGAAGGGTTAGGAAATGACCCAGTCATCATGCAATGAGAGGTGAGGAGGACAGGATGCGTTTCCAGGAACCATGTAATAGACAGAAAATTGGCCCTGGAATCAAATAGTCTGGGTTCAAATCCTGCCTTTGTTTCTTACAAACTCTGTGTTCTTGAGAAAATTGTTTAATCTTTCTGAAACTCAGATTTTTTTCCTTTGAAAAGGGGAACAATGGTTGGTCAACTTACCATAAGAGGGTGTTCTAAGGAGCAAATGACTTACTCTATGTGAAATGGCTTATCAAGCTATAAAGGACTTTTAAAATTCAGTGAAATATGCCCTAGCTCTTGTGCACAGCTGCTGTAGTCTTACCAGTTATGGTTCCCTGTGCTTAGGCAATGACTGTCAGTGTGCTTAGTGCTACAAGAGACCTTAAAGCTGATGGATTCATTTAATAGTGCTCTCGTAACGAAGTGCCACAACCCAGTGACTTAAACAACAGAAATTTATTGTCTCAAAGTTCTGGAGGGGAGAAGTCCGAGATCAAGGTGTTTGCAGCCTTGGCTCCTTCTAAGAGCTGCGTAGAGAACCTGCTCCACACCTCTCCCCTGACTCCTGATGGTTTTCTGGCAATCTTTGGTGTTGCTTGGCTTCTTGAAGCATCACCCTGATCTCTGCCTTCATCTTCACGTGCTATTCTTCACGCATGTGTCTCTATGTTCACATTTCCCCTTTTTTTATAAGAACACCAGTCACAACAGGAATGGAACAACTCTAATGATCTCATCTTAATAAATTACATCTGAAACAACTCAATTCCAAATAAGGTGATGCTCTGAGATTCTGGAGTTAGAACTTCAACATATTAACTTTGTGGGGGACACAGTTTGACCCGTAACACCGATGTACCCAGAATCCCTTGCCTGATCTGATTAAAGAGAGGCAAAGCAGTGTTTCTGGGTTAACCTAACTCATCTTTCCTGAAGGTATTATCTCTCTTCTAGCCCACTGCCAGCAGGCCTCTGTGCCACCTTCCCTTTGGTTCTCAGACATCTCCTCCAATGTGGAATTAGATGGGAGTGTTCTGCCCTAGAAGGGATGAAGATTTTTATCACTCATATTGTTCAGAACTGCTGGTGCAAGGCAATTATGAAAAGCAGACTAACTTTTACTTGGTTTTATTATTGGTGTTAAATTTTCTACAGATAATACATTGCTTTATTGCCAGCATCCAGGGCAGATTGCTCTCACTGCCCTGACTTTGATAAGCCATTGTCTGACCTACCCCTATAGATCTCAGCCCACAGTGGGAACAGCACACATTATTTCCCAGAAGGCTCCTCAATCCCTATGCAAATAGAATTTCACCAAGCTCATCCACAAATGAGCAAACATGCCCAGATATGCTTGTTAAGAAAAAAATTATTCAAAACTTGCATAAAGGCCAAGAGACTGCAACACAGCCTCTCAAAGACAAGCTAGGGTACGATTTAACAAGCCCACCCAAGGATTACCTAACTGTCTATGGGAGTGTATTGTTTATGGCTCAGCTATTTATTATTAAAGACTCCAACTCCATCATGAGGTTGTAGGTTAACTTGTAGGTTTTGTCCAGAGATGCAAATAGTTTTGTGCACTATAAAAGATAACCCCTTAAGCCATTCACCTTGTATTCTTATTCTTTCTTCCTTAAATGTCTGTAAAGTCCAGTTCTTTGAAATATTATTTTAATCAAATTTACCATCTATGTGGGTCCATCATTAATGAGTTAACATCTTTATCACCCATCAAAATGCACCAATCAGCAGTCGAAGGTTATGGCTCAAGCTACATCCCAATTTTTAGAGTATGTGGCTTATTTCCACTGTAATTCTCAGTGTTCCAAAGTCTGGTTGATAGAGACACTGATATTTCTTGTGTGGACATTATTTCTACCTCTTCTTCCCTTTTCATTCTTGCCCTTGTTAAAGCCTCCTCTACTCACAGCTACACATTTTTTTTCTCAGTTTGAGAAAAAGAACTAGAGGGAGGAGGAGGAAAAGTTTTGTTCAAATATGTACAAGAAGCATTAGAAGTTAACTTTTGAGTAGAAAGTACAGTGAAATGTCTTTCACTTGTACTATATACCTGCAGCACAACAAGACCACTGCGGGCTGAGATCTGTAGGAGCAGGTCAGACAATGACTTATCAGAGGCAGGGCAGTGAGAGCAATCTGCCATGGATGCTGGCAATAAAGCAATGTATTGTCCGTAGAGAATTTAACACCAATAATAAAACCAAGTAAAAGTTAATCTGCTTTTCATAGTTGCCTTGCAGCAGCAGTTCTGGGCTCTGGGTGCCTGAACAGAGAGGAGTCATGAGCTCTCACTGGTAAAAAAGAAAAAAACAAAAAACAAAAAACAAGCAAACAAACAAAACTGGGAGGCTCTGTCACTGAAAATTCATTCTGTCTAAGACTTTTCTAGGATTCCTAAGTATGCAACTTCTTGGTTTTCAAAATTGAACCAACAAGAGATTATGAGGATGGATGGCAAATTCCCTGTTTCACTAAAATTAAAATTTCTTTTAAAGCCCCAAAGTTGGTCATTGCTGTATGCATTTCCAGGTTTCGGTTATGTAAAAGATGTTAAAATGGAAGATTTGGCAGAGACCCTTATGCAAGAGATATTAGATATTTAATTGAGTTGCAAAGCAGATCGCCTTTCTTTTAGAGAAGAGAATGAAAAGTCAATTACTCCCCTAACCTTTATCAGGAATATAAAAGAGACTAGATAGGTAGAAATGAAGCGAGCACCTACGACAAGGATTTCTTTGAAGAGAGCTGTGCTGTGAGTCCCACTCACCATCCCTTTCCCAAAAGGAGGGGCAGGAATGTTCCTTGGAGAGCTTATGTCCTCTGAATTGAGGGAACACAGTGGTTCTTGGATGTAAAAGATTAGATTGTCAAAAAATAATCAGTCCTTCCCTCTCCGTCTCTATGGGAATAGAGATGCCCTTGACTTGTTACCCTACCGTGCGACTTGATTTGCCAGTGGGATGGTAGTAGATGTGATTCAAGCAGGGGCTTGGAACGTGCTTACGTGGTGAATATGACCTCTGAGTTTGTGCCTCTGCCATTGTAATGTGAAGAAATGCCTAGCTGGACCCCTGTCCAAGGAGAATAACAGACTCTCAGAATAGATCTGCTGTTCCAACCAGCCCACAGGTATGAGAACAATCTATTATTATTTTAGTCCACTGAGACTTGGGGGGGATTATTATGCAGTATCATTGTGGTCGTCGCTGATGGATATTGTTGGCTAACTGCTTTGATGGCAGAGAAAAGGAGAGTTGCTACTTGCTGTATTGGAATCAGCCCTCTGAGTTTGTCCAGGCAAACACACACCTGAATGTTTCCTGTGGATCAGATGTGTGCTCTGTGCTAGAAAGAGACTTTGCATTGGGGTTATCAAGCATGACTGACAGATTTGGCTGGGAAAGAAACAATAGGCTCTTATTTGATTTAAACAGTTTGTTACTCACATAGACAGCAAAAGCAAGAGTACCAGCCCTTTGGGTCCTTTGTTCCATAGGATAGCAGCAGAACAAAAGGGGCAGGATGACTGCAATGTGAGTGGTGGAACATCCTGTTGCTGAAGAGCCCATGCCATGCTGAAGCAAGCAGTTTTCTAGCCTGCAGCTGCACCCTAAGTGGGAGTGCGACAGAGAGCCTCCTGCCTTGTCAGACTCCAGGAGGCAATAACAAACTGTCTCCTGACAGCTTTTAAGAAGATACGGAGGCAAGTTAGAGATGACCTTGTAGTAAGTAGCTCCTTCCACACTCTATATTATCATTAGTCTTCTGCTCACAAAAGTGTTTGAATGTACTGCTACCACAGTATTTCCAGATTCCAAAATTCCAAGCAAATTTTCAAGTGCCGAGATGAAATCAACTGCAATAACAAAATATACTAGCTCCATTTATTATTACCCAGATTATCAAAGATCTTTTTTAAGGTGTAGCCACTGATGCAAGTAATCATGATACAGAAAAAAAATCACTTTGATTGTGCAATTTTTTTTGTTACTTTTAAAAGCTTGCTTATAAGGCTACTGTGAATAAAAGCCCTTCCAGATGAGAACTCAAAATAACAGCAAATTTTTTTGCAGAGACTCCCTGGTTGAGTTAGGACTTAATGAGAAAAATTTTACTGCTATTGGGGAAAGCAATAAGTACAAATTTTAGTGAATTTGCTTATGCACTTTTATAGATATAGACAGTACTTATTAAATGTTGAAGCAAAGTATGAATGATTCTATAGAAAGTGTTGGCTGTCCTGTTCATATTCTGCATAAAGCTGCTCACACAGCGTCTGATGTCCTTTCTATTGACACTGAAGTAACTGTCATGAAATTCTTGTACTTTGGCATTTATATTATTTGTGCAATTAAAGGATTTTTGTAATTGGCATTTGGTATTCTTCAGTTCTCTTGGATTCCAAAGTCCATTGGATCTCTTTAACAAACGCAGTTGAGAGACTCCTTAGCTCATTTGAAACACTGAACTTGTATTTTAATTCTAATGGAAAGGCCCCCAAATTTTAAGTAATCTAATGAATGAAAGCCTACTTCATTTTTTATTTCTTATCACTCATAGTTTTCAATATATCTTCAGCAATATGATTATACAAATTGAAACAGAACCCAAAAGTATTATTGAAGACTATTTCTTGAAGAAAGCTGTGGAATGTGTTAGAGAAAGAAATGACAGAAAAGTTATCCCTTTAAGTGTCATGTCTGTTCTTCAAAGGACAAATTTACTATGAACGGGAAAATAAATTCCAAACTGAAGAGGATAAGTATTATATCACTTGTCATGACTATTTTTCATAAATGGATTTTATCCCTTGAAGAATTTAATTGTTTTATAGGCATGCTACTAAATACTCTTTCAGCATGTGTAGGGTTGAAGAAGAAAGGATTTAAAATTGATGACCATGCTTTCTTTTTTTATGTTTCACAATTTAAAACTTGTTGATCAAGAGAGTTATTGCAATGCTGAAGAATGGAAAAGCAAGTTATGCCATGAAAGATGGCATTTTGTGTGGCAACAAATAAAATTTAAAGAGCAATTTTTAGAGTTGTTAACTTTATGCCAGTATGTGTTCAGTATATCGGCTCATAATGTTAGTACTGAGAGTGGCTTCTCATTAATGAATATTCAGTGAACAAAAGAACAATATAAGTTGGATGTGACAACTGTTGAAGCTGTATTACAATGTAATGGAAACATAGACTATAATTGCAAGAAATTTGGTAAGCAAATTCTGCAAAACAAGCAGCTGCTGGGGACAGCCAAATCATCAAGGGAATACAATTTTTAAGAGGCATGTCATTTAGATTTTTATCAGCTATTTCGGATAAGCATCAGGTAATTTTTAGTATATCATATCATTTCTAATACTTCTTAAAATTTCAATCTGCAATGCATAAGCACTTCAAAATAATTCAAATGTACCTGGGTGTCTTCACATTTTTATTTTTGTAATCTGACAAACCTATCTAGGAGTCAAGTAAAAGATGATCCAGAACCTTCCAAAGCTAACTAATTTACTTAGCGTTTCATGTGTCCGTGTGAATAGATCACCAAACAGGCTTTGTGTGAGCAACAGGGCTGTTTATTTCACTTGGGGGCAGGCGGGCTGAGTCCAAAAAGAGAGTCAGCAAAGGGTGGTGGGATTATCATTAGTTCTTATAGGTTTTGGGATAGGCGGTGGATCTCACAAAGTACCTTCTCAAGGGTGGGGAGAATTACAAAGAAACTTCGTAAGGGTGGGGGAGATTACAAAGAACACTGATCAGTTAGGGTGGGGCAGAAACAAATCACAATGGTGGAATGTCATCAGTTAAGCTACTTTCACTTCTGTGGATCTTCAGTGGCCTCAGGCCCTCTGGATGTACATGTGCAGGTCCCTGGGGATATGATGGCTCAGCTTGGGCTCAGAGGCCTGACACTTAGGAGCCAGTCTTTCACACAAGCAGACCATAAACTAAAGAGGAAAATATCCGTGGTAAATATAGATTCCTCAGGTAGATCCTGAAATCCTAGAGATTGCCTAGAGCCAAGAGAAGAAATCCCATCACTAATTCAGTCCTGCGTCAATAGCCTAACAGCTGGAAAGACACACAGAAAGACAGTCAATCCATTTGTTGTACAAATCTCTCAATACTTTGCAAGTTGTTATTAAAAATGGCCGTTTACATAAAAGTCACTTGTGGTTCTTGCCAACTACAGACAAAACTAACACTGACCCCTTGACGATGCTTCCCTCAGAGGAGTTTGGTTGGCTTTGAGCACCACAGAAGGTGTCATCCATGTGCCCAAGGCCTGCCCGTCCCTGGGGGTGCTTAGAAGACTGTGGGTTTCATTCTTAGTGTTTCTTAAGTAGCAGCAGCACTTCCATTAACATATTTCCTAGTTAGAAGGTAAACTTCATTCATACAAATATTCTCTGGGGTTTTCTTTTTTCCTAAAACACTTTTGTAATGGCCTCTCAAAAAATATTTACATTTTCTGTCATTGTTTTCTTTTCCTTTTCTTTTTTTTTTTTTATAATTTTATTTTATTTTATTTTTGAGACGGGAGTATCACTCTGTTGCCTAGACTGGAGAGCAGTGGCGCGATCACGGCTCACGGCAACCTCCGACTCCCCAGTTCAAGGGATTTTCTTTTATTTTTTATTTTTTGTTTATTTATTTATTTATTTTGAGATGGTGTCTCACTGTGTTGCCCGGGCTGCAGGACAGTGGTGTGATCTCGGCTCACTGCAATCTCCGCCTCCCGGGTTCAAGCAATTCTCCTGCCCCAGCCTCCCGAGTTGCTGGGATTACAGGCACACGCCACCAAGCCTGGCTAATTTTTGTATTTTTAGTAGAGAAGGGGTTTCACCATATTGGCCGGGCTGGTCTTGAACTCCTGACCTCAGGTGATCCACCTGCCTTGACCTCCCAAAGTGCTGGGATTACAGGCATGAGCCACCACGCCCAGTCCGTTGTTTTCATTTTACGCCAAGAAGCATGTTGCTGTATCCAGCCCTTTTGTAAGGGCTCTACTTCCATCCATGGTGGCGCATGAGTATAATTAGCTAAATCTGAAGACCGTTCTCTTGCTTACAGGTTACCTTTCGGACAGGTGATGAGGAATAGCAGCAGCCAGTGGGATTGCTGGCAGAACTAGGCCAGCACTCCAGGTAGCAACAGTGTTTCAACAATGGGATGGCTACTGAGGAAGAATCTGAAGTTGCACTAAGTAGGAGTGTAGAAGATGCCCTAGAGGCAACTCACCAACCTGAGTTCAGCTCCCCGAAGTAAAATTCATGATGCACTTCTACTAAAACAACACCACCACAATGGAAGGCTTTGGTGGAAAAAGCAGCAGATTTATACTCTTAATAGAATTATGTTATGATAGGTCTGAGTTCAAGTTTTCACCATAAAGAAATCAGTCTTTTAAAACTGGTTTCCTCTTCTGAAAAAAGTGGTGGCTGGGGGAATGCCTTTCTCATAATATTGTTATAAAAGATTTAACACACAGCAGGCTCCCAATAAATGTTATTTGTTTCCCCCCTTCATTTATTCATACTTCTCTATAATTATTCAATACACACGTATTTGCTGAGCATCCAGTATGCATCTGTATTCTGGTAGGTGCTAAAGATACAATGAAAAACAAAGCAGAAGCAAACCCCCCAACCCCAAGATTCTTGCCCTGATGGCATTTAAATTAGAGGAGGCAGATGTTAATTAGACACAAAATAATTATAACTGTGACAGTGGGTATGTAGGGCTTTTTACGATGCTATACTTATTAGGGGCTTCAGGTAAGCTTTCTCTCTGGAAATTAAAACTGAGTGTAGATCCAAAGGCTAAGTAAGAGATAATTGGGACCAGCATGTACAAAGTTGGGAGGGAGAGTGGGGCATTCTGGGGAAGGAAAAAGGTCACCAAGGTTAGAGCATTTTGGAAAGTGTAAAGAAAAGCAGAGAGAGCTAGCATTTGAATTGATCTTATGTGTAAGACCGAAGTAGACGACATCACAACTCTCCGCTTAGCCCTAAAATTCAGTGCATATAACTTCATGTTCCACCACACTGGCGATTTGTGGACTGACTCAGTGCATAGCCATCGATCAGATTTTCTTTAATGGCCGTTCAATTCAATTATTCATTGGGCAAAGTAACCAGATCATGAACAATTATTTCAGTCTTCTTAATAACACATTAGCTTGATTACAGCAATAATTGGGAAAGAAGACCCAGTTAATTGGCTTAGGGGAAAATGGGTTTCCCTGTATATACAGGGCTTAATGTAACCTAATATGGTTTGGTTAGAATCTAGTTGGAAATGGAAAGATGTGTTCATGACAAGCTAGTTTAGGCTTTAAAATTATGTCTTTGTTTATGATCTTGTTGTACTGATCTCATGTTGACCTGACATGACCTGATATATTATGCATGGCTTCTAGTAGCCAAGGATATGTCCATATATCTGTCAGAGAACCTTCATCAGCAGCTCAAACCTCAAGTGTTTAACAGAGCAAAATACTGTGCAACGATGTGAGCAAACTAAGACATATAAGAGATCATTTCTGATGTGTTTCTCCCCAAGTGCAGTTCAGTAGAGCAAGCATGAGATTTGGAATTACTCAATCTAGGGTTTGAAGCCAAGCTTGGCCATAAGCTGTGTGGCTTTGGCCAATGACCTAAGCCATCTGAATCCTCAGGCTCCTCATCTCTAAAATGGGGATTATAGAACCCATTCCTCAAGATCCAATGAGATCTGAAACACAGGCTTATATCCAACAAATATCACATTCTTTCCTTCCTTTAAGTTAGCTGAGGAGGCTGAACATGCGCAATGAGGGAACTTATGGCCCCGAACAGCAGCTCCAAGTGTATAAAGGGGTTCCACAGATAATAGCAGCAGAGTCCAGTGGAGGGGATGTCAGTACAGGACTCTAGAGGGAGAGGGAACAGTCTCTGGGCTTGAAGGATTATGCCGTCCAGAGATGGGGGTATACATAGGGGTCACTATATGTGTCCATCAGACTCGTCTGCAAAGGGGCTGGTGTGTATGAGAATCATAAAATAATTAAGAATGTGTGTGGCTGCCTTAGCCTGTCCTGCTATAGCAAAATATCACAGACTGTGTAATTTATAAATAATAGGAATTTATTTCTCCCAGATATGAAGGCTGGGAAGTCCAAGACCAAGGCACTGGCATTCAGTGTCTGGTGAGGACTTTCTTCCCCACATGTGGTAGAAGGGATAAACATTGTGTCCCCACATGGCCAAAGGCGACAGTGTAAAGGGAGATGGAAGGGGAGAGCTCACTCTCTCGATCCCTTTTATAAGGGCTCTACTTCCACCCATGGGGGTGCCACCCTCATGACCTAATCACCTGCTAAAGCCCCACCTCTTAATACTACCACATTGGCAATTAAGTTTCAACAGACGAATTTTGGGGCATACGTTCAGGCCATAGCAGTGATTAAAAAGACCAATGTGCAAATGGCTGTCCTTTGCTTTTAATACACAAAAAGCACTGCTCAACAAATTCTTTCATTTCTTCAGCTCAAAAGATCCCAGCTCCAAAGGCAGGAGGGGACTGGATCTGGCAGAACTGGTTATTGTTGTGCTAAGAGGACCTACGCAGGGGGACTAGTTACCCTTGTTATCCTCATCTCAGAAAGAAACTGAACTCCCATTCTGAGAAGTCCAGTGTCTGTTTTCCAAAGTCCTATGCACCCCTCAGGCTGCAAGAGAATTCTGTCGGTGCCTACTTGGAGCTGGTTGCAATCTCCTGTTAAAATCGTGATCCCATTAGTCGTAGCACTATTAATCTTCTTAGAGACTGTGAGACAGAAAACCCACAGGCAGGGAAATAACAGCTGGTTGGTAGTGATGAAACTTTAAAAAGACACAGTGGAGAGGCCTGGTGTGAAACCACACCAAAGCCCAGCCTTCAAACAGCAAACCCGATTACTATCCCCCACAGGCTGGCTGAAACACGTTCAGAACTGAAAAGATCCACTAGGTGGGTGTGAGAAGCCTGACATGCCCGTTACTCATGTCACTCACTGCTTAAGCCCTGGAAGAGGAAGCCAAAAAATACAATCTCTGGGCACACAAATATTCTGACCAGCCCACAACATGTTTCTCTCCCTTCACTTCCCACACTTAGCCATTGTCAGTGGTGACACAGCCATTGGCAAATTGCCTAGAGAAAAATCTGGGTGCAGGTTAGAAGGTTTCTTACTCTCTCAAGACTCAAATTTTTCTCGATACCCAGTCTGGGCTTAAGCTATGTGCTAGCTTCAGAGGTATATTAGTTAAGTGAAAGGAGAATAACAGTGGTCAACCAGGTCGGCCCCAGGGCATGGCGGTTGCCAAATTTCTCAGTTCCCAAGGAGCCAGGCCTGGATATGAAAGTTGGACTTATCGCAGGTATGAAGTCATCCCAGCCTCCTCCCACGAGCCAGGCTGAAAGATCAATGAGAAAAAGCAAGTTCTGATATTCGGCTGGAAATTGTTGTTACATGTGGGGCTGCAGAGTGCAGGCAAAACAGTACTGCTTGAGAAAGTCCCAGCAGAGCCCAGTGTCATCGATGTAGGACAGTGTTTTCTCAGTGACCTATGAGATGTGTGACATGGTAACGACGCTTTGCGTTCACAGATGTTTTCTTTGTACATTTTGCAAACATAAAAACCTCCTTGATGAGGATGAGGGAAATTGAAACCCTTCTACACGGCTGGTGAAGAAGATACTTTGAAAACATCCCGGCAGTTCCTTAAAAAGTTAAATATAGAGTTACCATATGACCCAGAACTTTGCTCCTAGGTATATACACAAGGAAATTGAAAACATATGTCCACAAAAAAACATGTACATGAAAGCTTGTAAAAACCTTATTCATAGTAGCCAAAAAAAAAAAAAAAAAAAAAAAAAAAAAAAAAAAAAGGGACAGCCCAAAGGTCGAACAGATGAACAGATAAACAAAATGTTTACCAACACAATGAAATATCATTCAGCCATCAAAAGGAATGAAGGTGATACAGGATAAAGCATGAATGAAATGTGGAAACATTACGTGAAGTGATAGAGGCCAAATAAAACAGGCCCCATAGTGTAAGATTCCATTTAAATGAAATGTTCAGAAGAGACAGATATATACAGTCGAAAATTAGAAATTGTTTGCCAAGAAATGGAGGGTGGGAATGTGAGAAAACATTCTAGAAATTTATAGCTAAGGCATAGAATTTAGATTTGTATTTAGAAATTTATATACTTTGTTTGCACCTTGGCTAGACATGTTTGATTTCGAGCACTCTATGATGTATATAAAAGGGTACTTTTTGAAAAGGGCAAAATTATAAACCTATACAAATATAAAATGAACACATACAGAGGCCCTTATTTAATTCATTGATTAATGAGGGAACTAGTAAGATGATACAAGTTCAAAGGGAAAGTCAAAGAATGAGAAATACATGGGGAAAAAGGAATGGTAAAATGAACTTCCAAGTAAACGTGAAACTTGTCTGTCCTCAGGACAATAATCAACCACAATTCACAGGACATAATTTATTTGCATTTCTATGGACAAGAATCATTTGCTTTATCAATTATTGTAAATTCTCCAATTTGCAGCATTGGAAAACAGCTCAGTCTACAAAATGCAGAGAAGACCCCAAAGGGTGTGCTAGAGGAGACATCTAGAAATCCAAACTTTTTTCCCATTTCAAAATTCAAACATTTTCCTGGGTTGTCTGAGATATTGTAAGTACTTTATAAGGTTAAATAAAAGAATGAATGAATGCTACTGTTTTCATCATCAGTATTCAAACTTATAGAGTCCATAACAAATGGCATCATTCAATCATGATCTGGTTGATAAATATTTATTTAGTTGCTACTATGTGCCAGGTCAGGAGCTTTACAAGTTAGTCTGTGGTGGGGTCAGTGGGAGGCACACAAAGCTTGGGAATATGAAAGTGATCAACTACTTAATGAGAAACACTGGCAGTGCATGTGGGAGTCCAGAGGGAGGAGAAACCATTGCGGGATGGAAAAATCTTAGACAAGAAAGGCACTGTGAGCTGGACCTCCAGCACACAACAAATATTTAGGGATCAATTAAATTGATGGTTGTTGCAGGCAATACAGTATTAAGACAAGGGCTTAGGTTCAGGAGTCACCCAACCTGGGTTGAATCCCAACTTTATTTAATAATCTGTGTTATTGTGGGCATGTTATATCTCCTTTCTGTACCTTGATTTGCTCATTTTCAAAACAGGGCTAATAATCCTATCTCATAGATTTTTCATGAGGATTAAATGAGATAGGAAACGTAAAATGCTGCAGCCCACACCCTGCATGTAGTACTCAATAAATGTTACTTATGCCCATTAAACTGTTACTGAGGTCCATTTCTTGCCCTAAAACAGCTCGGTCAAGAGGGGAGATACCTGTTACACAGGGACAAGGCACTAGGTGAGTTAAAATGCCTGTAAAGTGAAGGGTCAACCTAACACTTTTATACATATTATCTCCCCCAATTCTTAGGACAAATGTATGAGTTAAATATTATTATAATCTTCTTAAAGTTTAGGAAAAGGAGGCCCACAGAACTGACCAATCTTGGGCTGAGAATAATGGGTTCTGTGCTCAGAGCAGAGATGAATATACCTTGTTCTGAGACAGCACAGAGGAGAAGGCCAATTAACACGTGTAACAATGACAAGAGAGAGGAAAGACTAATAATAACTTCACATTTGGATGCAAATGCACAAGGAGAAGGAGCTGAAGCCAGAGAGTAGTGCTCTCAGAATGAGCTTGTAAAACAGCTTTAACTCCCTCAAGCCTTGCCATTTCCCTTAGATCAGTGTTGTCAAGCATTTCATTATAGCAGCAAGGCCTTTTGTTCAAACACAACCTGAGACAATTCAGTTGAAAATGGACCCCTGATAGAGACTGGGTTGGGGCCTGGAGTCTTGCCCACTTTGCCTTCCTTGCCTGTACTTGTCCAAAGACAGCAGTTGAGGCAAGTCTTTGGGCTACAGAATTTTCCAGAGCTTTCTGGTTCATAGAGGACTCAATGAAACATTGTGCAAAAAGCCACGGAGTTGGATAAAAATGACAATTGATCAAAAAGCAGCCTGGAATTCTATACCCTTGTGATGCCTGTCTGAGGTCAAAGATAATTGATATTAGCGGTGGTAAAGGCAATGATTTCAGACCTCAGGGGAATGATGTAACTCACAGCACAAAAAGTGTGGGTCAGAACCATTCAATCAAGGTGGTAGCCTGGAGTTCAACAATGTAGAATCCAGGTTGGGGGCAGAAGTACCAAAGAATGGGGCATCACTTCCAGAATCTTTGAGTTGCAATAGCTGTTTGTGGGCATCTGATGATTTTTATACCCATGACAGCTTGACCATCTGGCTTAGTAACTTTCTCTGAGCATCTCTGTCTGAACATGTAGTCTACTGTCCACGTCAGAGACAGAGTTACATCTTGGAATCCACACGGGGATGTAGTAGGAGAGCCACCAATCCCAGGGAATTCATCACATTGAACTAGGAGGGTGGTTTAAGCTTGAGGGTTTGCACCACGGCCTCCTCATCATCTGAACCATCCTTTTCTGAGGAGCTTGAGGTCTCTTAACTCAGAATCTTGACAAAGGACACTATTGGTTGACAGTTACTAGGTTTCTGAAGGGTTCAGCTAACATTAACCAGTAGAAACATACCCACTGTATTTGATGAGTCATGACTTTGGGTCCAAGCCTGGATTATCTCAAGGTCACAGTGCCCCTGGTTTTCATTTTCAGATTTTTCTTAATGAAGAGCCTTTAGAGAATCAATAGAAAATATTCTACTCAGGCTGCTGCTGAGATACATAGCTTTCAGTTATGAAAGGAAAATACAGATTGGACTTTCACATAGCAAAGGAGAGCCTAGGTTGCAGAATTTTCTTTGCAAACGTGAATGTCACTGTGTTCAGTAGTTTGTATAATATACACTAAGGATTATTAGAATCTGATAAGCTTCTTTGTTGCTTATGAACAGGCACTGCATGCTGAGAGTAACAATCTAATTATCCTAACTGCTGGTATCCAAGATACTGTCTCACAAGATTAATGTGTTTGCATTATGAGTTTCCCTCTGAGTGAGAGACAGTGGTCCTAAATAAATTGCACTGAATTGCTGTAACAAACAATGAAAATAAATCAACTTCTCATGTCAATTCTAGACTCGGGTGATTTCACTGTGGATAGAGCAAGGCCGGTCTTCTTGTATGTTAGAATCAAAGCAATTTTGTGGACCGTAAACAACCATGACAATCCTTCTTAGCTAACTTGCTGCTCTTCTCTAAGCTCTGTCACTTGAAATTGTCTTTTTTTTTTCTATGCCTTTCTTCTGGTGTTCATTTCACCCTGTGGCTTTTCATCCTGCCCAGATGCAGTAGGGTAGTCCCAAAGGCCACCCACCTGGGGCAGAGATGTCTTGACATTGGGGTTGCCTCTAACAAAGTGATTAAAAAGTAGCTCTGCAGACACATTGCTCAGGTTCAAATCCCAACTTCTTTACTTATTTACTTTGCAACTTTGGAAAGTACTTAATCATTCTGTGCTTTAGTTTTATTGTCTGTAAATGAGGATGATATTGCAAAAATATTCCATGGTTTTGTGTGAGGATAAAATGCGTTTACAACATATAAAATGCATAGAACTATGACTGACACATGATAATGTTAGTATTATTATCTTGGTTGTTACTATGTAAAATGCTGGAAAGAGTCCTGTTATAGAATGTTTTAAAAAAATCAACGTACCTGAGTATGAGTTTTAGTTCTACTACCAGGATTCCAGATCTGTAAATCTGGGAAAATGTATTTCAACTCTTAAGTCTGTTCGCCATCTATGAAAGGCAAGAGCATCTACCTCATGGAGTATCTATGAGCATTCAGTAGAAAAGCATGTGGCTACAGGGGTCATGTTACATTGTAGTCAAGGGCATACATTATGGAGTCATAATGACATAGGTACTAATCTCAGCTAGCGATGAGACCTCGGGTACGTTTTTTGTTTCCTTTTAAATCTTAGATCCATTGTAGGCACAATCATGTCATTTCTTGTTGTGGAAGTTAAATGCTGTAACAGTTTCTAGCCTGTGTTCCACTGAGCAGTGAGCAGTATCATTAATAAAGCTCCTGACCAATGACTGGCCAATAGCCGATACTCAGGGCATCCATCTGCCATCTCCCATTCCTTGGGATTCCTCCCTCCTCCTTCTCCCTCAACACCTGATTAGGACCTGTCGTACAGGGAGAAAGCTTTAAGGTAGACACAGCTCTCAGACCTCTTCTCCCCAATGTAAACCCCATCTGCCCCCATGGGAGGGAACTTACCATGAGATCTGAGCAAACAGCGTCCCTGTCCTGGGCCTCCTGCAAATGAAAAGTCAAAACAGAAAGGAATGTGTTCTATCATGGATCAGAGCAAAGTCTTTGTTTCTCCTCCTGGCAAGAGAGCAGACACTCTGCTGATGGCTCTTAGCAAAAGTATTTCTCAGCGGCTTTGGAAAGATAAAGCTTACCCAAGGCTGACGTGTATTTTGTTTCAGTGGCCTTGACTGGTGGAAGTTGCTCTTGCTTTTCCTGCTCTTTTTAACTCAGGGAACAACACTTGCCATTTTTTTGTAATGCTCTGCACTTCCCAAAGGGTTTGTATGACAATAAAACCCTGTAGGATGCAGGTGTTTCTTAGCACCATTCAACAGATCAAGAAGTGTGGGCAATGACACATTTATTGAGGGTTTAGGATGTGTCAGACACTCATGAAATAGATATTATGACCCCTGTCTTGCAGATGAGGAAGTTAGATCTGAGCGGAATGAGGGCCCTGCTCACAGTAACACAGATGAGGAGAGCCGCTGAGGAAATTCATCTAGTCTTTTTGATTCCCAAACCTCGAAGCTTAAACCCAAAGCACAGACAGAACCAAGGATTTGCCACAAGTGCATTACTAATAAGATTTGGTAGGGAGAGGGATGGTCCACAGATTATTTGGATGCAGTGTTTGTTTTCCGGATTAAAATAGTAGAGTGAAAAGTCCTGAATAAGTCAAGAATCTGCTCCTGAGAAACGTGGGGTCCATGAAAGTCCTTTGTGTCACAGGAGGAAACAGCCACATGACTCTAGCATGCCCCAGGTCTGAAAGAAATTTCTAGTAAAATCTAAGCCTGCATTGTATAATAAGGTAGCCACTAGCTATATGTGAATACTTTTACGTTTTAATCAATTAAAATTAAATACAATTAATGCTATGCTATCTGGGTCTCTTGCCAATGCTGCCTTCATCGAGAGCTAGGGAAAATTATGCCCTCCAGGAGCCTACCATTGGAGATTCTGCATTGTCTAGCAGTGAAGAATTTCAGAGACATGCTTGGCTGGAGACTGGTAAGTGAGGTACCCTGGGACCAGGGAAAGAAGCCCTTTCTTCTTCCAGAGCCTCTCTCAGAAAATACAGAAGGAACATGAGAAAACTTTTGAGATACGGAACTATCTGGTTGATTGTGGCAGTGACTTTATGGCTGTATACATCTCTCAAAACTCATCAAATCATGTACCTCAATAAATTTGATTTTAAAACTATGATAAACACTAAACAGGCTTCTCTCTCTCTCACACACACAGGATAGCTAAAATGAAAAAGATAATAAATACTAACTTTGCTGAAGACGTGGAACAACTGAATTCTTTTTATACTGCTGGTAGGAAGGTAAAATGTACAACATTGGAAACCTCTTTTGCAGGTCCTGTTAAAGTTGAAAAACAGATGCATGCCTTTGACCCAGCAGTTCTGTTCCTAGTAAATAACTGACAGAAATGTGAACTTACATTTGCTAAAAGATGTGTAGTCAAATATTCATAGTAGAAATGGAATGTTTATAGCCTCAAATTGGAAAATATCCAAGTGGCCATAATAGGAAAGTGGGTCAATCAGTTGCTGTACATTAGTACAATAGAATACTAAACATTAATGGAATTGAATAAACTATATGTACACACAATAGTGTGAATGAATCTCTCAAATATAATATTGAATGTAAGGACTCAACACAAAAGAGTAAAAATAGCATAATTTAACTTAAATACATATAACTTACACACATAAAATCATTCAATTTTATGTAGGCAGAAGTACGGTTAGAAGTCAGGGTGGTATTTACTTTTGCTGGGAGGTAGTGACAAGGAAAGAGAATGTGAGCGAGGGGTTTCTGGGGCTGCTGCTACTGTATTTCTCTCTTACTGTGGATAATGTTAATAGGGTACATTCGGTTTGTGAAAATTCATTGCCTGGTGCCCTTTTGGTTTATGCTGTTTCCTGCACGTAGGTGATACTTCAATAGCATTTACTTAAAAACATCTAAGCACTCCTTAGTACACTAAGGGTTCTTCATTTGGGTTTGAATGTGTTGTAGGAGGCTTCTGCAGAGGGAGTGTGCTGTTACCACTTTGATATGCAATGAATCTGTTCACTTTGAGTGTGACCCAAGAAGCCTCTGCAAGAACATACATGGTCATGACAAGCAGGACAATGTAACTTTTCTTCAATGTCTTGTTGATAGGCAGAGGAAGGGCTAGGTTGCAGCAGAGAAAGCATTACAGGTTGAAGTCCAAGAAACTCTGAAAGGGGAACAAGTGAGCCTTCTTCACTTTGGTAGACATGTAAAGGGAAAAGGCCTTTGGGCTTCCCCTTCCCTTCCCTCCACTTCCCTTCCCTTCCTTTCCCTTTCCTTCCTTTCCCTTCTCTTCCCTTCCCTTCTCTCCCCTCCTATTCCCTCCCCTCCCCTCCTCCCTCCCTTCCTTCTTTCTTTCTTTCCTTCTTGCTTTCTTTCCTTTCGGCTTTCTTTTCTGTTTTCTTTTCTTTCTTTTTCTTTTTTGAACTTTACTTTGTTCTCTTAGCTGGCTGTCTTTCTAGTTGGTGCATTAAGGAGAGCGAAGACTTGAGGCTATGCCAATGACATTGGTGTAAGCCTGGGTCTTGGATGACAGAAACACATCATGGGTAACAGAGGGAGCTTGGGCCTTGGAGACACAGGGACCTGATTTGACTCTGAGTTATCACTTGGTGTGTCTGTGTGAACATGGAGAAGGTTGTAAAATCCTTCAGAGTCCCAGATTTCTTTACTTTTTTTTTTGTTTGTTTTAGAATACAATAAATTGCTGTCATTTTGATACACATTCATATTTCAGCATTTAGTGGTCCTGAACAGAAAGTGGAAAACTTCAGTAATTTGCTGGGAAGTCAAGCTGGCCAATTTTGGGGATTGGCTGGGCACACTAAGTTCTTTCTTAATCCCTGTTGAAACTGTGAGAAGCAGCAGCACCAAAACCAAAGTAGAGTATGTGCTGAATTCAAGGTTCTTTTTGTGCCAGTTGTCAGATTCTGAATGGACCCACATGGATTGCAAGAACAACCAACTTAGAGTCCTGTTTAAAACTTCTTCAATTTCTAAAAGCAAAAGCAATGATAGGGAATGAAAGCAGTTCAGAAAGGTTGTGCGTGTTTACAAGTGTCTTTGTGTGGCCTTTTCCAGGTTTAGCCATCTGAGACTCTGAGAGCTGGCAAGTCTGAGTAACCCGGTGACTCTGCTTTCCCTTTATCACAACATGAGCTAAAACCCACAATGGTTTAAATATGGTTTAAACATGGAACCAATGTGTTTTTTAGCTCATGTTGTGATGAAAGGAAAGCAGAGTCACCGGGTTACTCAGACTTGCCAGCTCTCTGAGTCTCTGGTGGTTAAACCTGGAAAAGGCCACACAAAGACACTTGCAAACAAAAAGAGTCCATATAGCCAAGACAATCCTAAGCAAAAAGAACAAAGCTGGAGGTATCCTGCTACCTGACTTCAAACTGTACTACAAGCCTACAGTAACCAAAACAGCATGGTACTGGTACCAAAACAGATATATAGACCAATGGAACAGAACAGAGGCCTCAAAAATAACCCCACACATCTACAACCACCCAATCTTTCACAAACGTGACAAAAACAAGCAATGGGGAAAGGATTCACTGGTTAATAAATGGTGTTGGGAAAACTGGCTAGCCATATGTAGAAAATTGAAACTGGACCCCTTCCTTACACCTTATACAAAATTAACTCAAGATAGATTAAAGACTGAAATGTAAGACCTAAAACCATAAAACTCTAGAAGGAAACCTAGGCAATACAATTCAGGACATAGACATGGGCAAAGATTTCATGACGAAAACACCAAAAGCAATTGCAACAAAAGCCAAAATTGACAAATGGGATCTAATTAAACTAAAG